>NC_031472.1:382284-512291 GCF_000006565.2 Toxoplasma gondii ME49
CTTCGCTGGTCGGGAAGGCCCGGCAAGACGAACCTGCTGTTCAGATCTTAAAGGCCTGTGCTGATCGGATCCGAGTCTCGGGTACGGAGAAAAAGTATGCGTCTCCTTGACAGGAAGACTACGCGGCCTGGTGGGTCATGGATCTGGTCTCGTCCGGTGGAGAAGACTCCAACAGAGGCGGGGAAGGACTCGACCTCGCCTAGATCTTACAATAGATCACTTCCGGTACACTATAAATCGTGGAAAGAAGAGATTAACAGTTTGATGATGCCTTCGGACCGTCGCAGCTACGCAGCTCTCGCGTTCGGTCGCGGGTTCTCCCCCGTTCCCGCCTTCAAGGCTTCCACTCTCCTGTTGACGCCGTGTTGGAGTCTCCCCTGGTGCCGGAATCGTCAGACAAGAAGCGCTTCGCCGACTTGTCGCAAACGCGGAACTCTGGACTTTTTCATAGTGTGCGCTGGACTCGAAGAATCGTGTCTTGTCTCGGAAACCTCCGAGAAAAATCGGTGGCGCCGCAGATTCCAGATGTGTTCCACAGAAGTCATGGTTCGTGCTGACAGAACTCATGGAGTTCCGTGGCTTGGTGTTGAGGTGTATGTACACCTCGTGGCTCAGCCAGGAAGCCACGAGCGGAGACGGAAAATGCGGCTGGAGTCGAAAATTCGGCGGCAGATTCGGGGCAAAGAAGGCCCGCCCGCCCCTTCGCTTCCTTTCGAGTTGTTTCTCTTAGTCTCTTTTTTCGTCTGGAAACACGAAAAGGCCTTTCCGTTGGCGTTTCTCGACGTACATCTCGAATTTGTCGGGTAGAAAACGACCGAAGACACATAACCCCTCCAAGCGGCAACCATGCCGGGTTATAACAGAGATACTCCAGCTGGCGTGTCGGCTGGAATTCGTGGAGAGAGACGAAGAACTTGGAAGTTTCCTTCCTAATGGTCGTCTGTACAGAGGACTTTGAAAATGGAAAAACGCGAAACGAAGTGGTGCATTGGGCGGTGCACTAGAAGCTTGCCCCAATACTGTCGTGCACATTCGCCTGTGTCTTGACAAGGTAGGAGGGTTTCCCTAACAGGGCTGAGGCGTCTGTGTTCGCGGAGAAACGGCGGAGCAAACGCCAGTCACGTTCAGTTTCTCCCGAAAGTCTCGTGATAGAATGGACTTTCCGTACGTAGGAAACAGTGGATTGTTCATGGATCCGCAACATCAAGTCGGGGGTCACAGCGTGTGCAAGCGCTGCCGACTTCTTGGCTTTTTCACAGAAGCCAGCCGGCTAAATTCCTTTTACATTTGCAGATGCACACGCACCAGGTCGCCACCACATCCCACTCGGGTGCACACACACCATAATACCGAGAAGACGCGAGGAAATGCGAAAAACAAGACAGAGGAGGCGAGACAAAATACCCGGCGGGGGACAGCTGGGGTATGTGCATGAAAAAGACAAGACCCACACATCTCGTCAGCGGGAGGCCTTCAGGGCTGCTTTTGTCTCAGGTAAATCGAATTTCCTGGGGAAAAAGAAGCTGCAAGTGCTACCGAGTTTCTCCACGAAAAACAAAAGGGCCAACAAGATGGTTTTAGGAGGAATAATAGAGGAATAATACAGCAACACTCCCTCAGATTCTTTTTCATTTCATGCAACAAACTCACGCTTTAATTCCATCCCCGGCGTCCGCTTGTATTCGCTCCTGCGAGTTCACATGCTTTCAACTGCACTTCACAGAACATTTCATTTATAAAGCATTTCGTTTGAAAAGGTAGGATTAGTGCATCCTTCAGCGAGAAAGTGTGAATGCTTGAGAAAGAGTGAAGTGCAGCACACCTAGATCCACCGCGAGGAAACAGTGCCCTAATGAATTCAGAATCTGAGAAACAACTCTCGAGCGTCGACTCAAGTAAGGCTCGGTTTTCTGCAAGAGACAGAGCAACTGTCGCACTCAGGAAAAGCCAAGAAAGGGAGGGAAAACTTTCGGGAGAACCCGGGCAGAGCGGAGAAGCCTGTCAACTGGAAAAAAAGGAAAAAGGAAGAACCAGTTGAAAACTGTCTCAGTGTGTATGCTTAATGAACTCAGCATGATGATCATGAAATGGCTTTTTATCCCTGCACGTGTAGACATGGACTTCGTGTGAAACATCTTCTCTCTCTTTTCTTCGAGATCATCGACTATAACGGTATGCTCTGAATGCACCCGTACAAAGTGTAAACCAAGGAGTCCTTAACTTAAACTGAGCGGTCAAGTAGGTACAAACCGCACAAGGATGTTATATCGACCTGCGCATCTACAGCTCAACCCTATATTTCTGACCAACATTATTATTATCAGGTTTGATTTTCTGAACCGGCTAATTTAAATTCGTGACGCACTTTCGTCGTTTTTAGAAGTCTAGTAATGTTGGTCAAGTTCCTTGTATCCCTTGAGCTCTCGGCGTTCTTAGGATCAGACCAGAAGAGTTCGCACTGTTGGACGACAGATCCCATCGAGATCCAAAAAGACACGCCTGAGCCGAAGGGGAAACCTGGCGATCTAGCTTTTGTGCGACGGTTGGAGTACTTTCCCAACAACCCTCCAGGGCTAGGTGTTTCTTAAAAACGATTTCGTTTCCCAGCTTTTTAATAAACTAGATAAGAGGGGGGAAGGGAGTGCATACAAAAACTAGTCATAACACACCCCTTGCCGTGTACCGAAACGACATTATGATTTCACTTTGGTGTGTACAGGAAATCGAAACCACCCACGGGCATTCTTCTGCCTTCCGACCGTCACAATGTAGCAGTTTACCTGCTGCTGCCAAGATTACAAACTACACTTTTTCTACAGCTGCCTTTGCCCTAAACGCCGTAACACGCCCTACAGAGGCGTTTTCCGCAGGCGTGTGAAGCTGGATATATAGGTATAAATTACAGTACACGGTCTAGCTGCAACCTCCATTTTTCTGATGTTCCTCAATGTGTCAAAGAGGATAACGATTCCATATCAGCTGGTAAAGAACATCAAACCTGCTTCCCCTTAACTGATATCAATGCCTCGGATCGAATCGAGATGGAGAGGGTTTTGCAAAGAAGATTCTAGACGCGAACGCAGATATCTACGACGTTGTTTGCACAAAAATGTTCCCGTACTTCCTGAGAAGCGAGTTGCTGATGTTGCTGAGGTGACTTGGGCACCTCTGTGTATTGGGTACGGGTGCCCCGCGTCCACCACCGAAAACAGGATTTATGGATCGGATCTTTTTTTTTGTGGCTTCAGGACGTGTGCTGGAAAACATTTCACCGCAGTGCATCTGGCAGTGAAAGCTGGATTCGGTAGAGTTGCTTTTGTTGCGATCAACCGATAGAATTTCTTTCCTCACAAACGAAAAACAGTAAGCGGTGCGAGACGTGCCGGTGAACTTCTTGACGAAAAGCCAGACTGTTGCTGAGAACTCTGGGAAAGCGGAAGTGATCCGTGCTATTTCGATTTTCTACGAAATCCGGTTCCATCTGAAACTGCACGAAGGAGCGAAACTGAACTTGCTACAACTCATTTCGCCTTGGTTGTTAAAAACTAAACGGCGCCTCTTTCCAAAGGCACGGCCTGCCCGACGCTGCAAACACCCGCGGATGTGTTCTCTTACAGCCGGACGAAGGACTTTCTTTTTCCATGCCTTTTTTATGGCTTTTAAAACCAGAAAACGCTGAACGGAACCCAGAACAAAGTGCCCCTTAAACACGAGGGTCGACCTCATTTATCAAAACGTTCTCTGCGAGAAAACCCCGGTTTTAGTGTGTCCACACTCCTCAACGAACTTGGAAATTCTTGTGTCTTTCTTCCAACCAAAGAAGAATCCTCGCAACTCAGTCCCGATGGACGCCCCAAAGCCTCCATTCTAGACCCACTTTAGACCACGCCGTTTGGAGCGCGTCCCCGCCAACTTCTTTCGCCTTGTTGTCGACTTTCCACTAGTCTGGAAAGCCGCCGTCCGAAGGAACTGCTCAAGTCACGTAAAAGCGTTGGAGTTGAAAATCTTACGACCAGGATTTCCTGTCGCGTATGCCTCACGCCCGACAAAGACCTATCCTCGGATTTCCTCTTCACCTTCAGAGGGTAGCGTGGCGCCGAGACAGGCGAGTTGATCGGCTTTTTCATTTCCGTAATTTCCACTGTGGCCTTTGATCAACACAAACTCGATGGTTCCTCTGCCTCCCCAGCCACCCTGGATGGGCGCTTTGTGTTCTTTTCTTGACATTCCAGAGTCGCGCTCTCTTTCTACCTTCAGCTCCGGGGTTTCGCTGGAGAATCGCGCGTCCCCGAGTTTCCTGCTTTGCAGAAGCTCGTGAATCTTTGCAATTAGATCTCGATTTCGAACTTCAGTCCCTGCAGACGTGCGCCATCCGTTCGCCTTCCACGCGGTCACCCACTCTGTCACGCAGCGGACTGCGTACACGCTGTCGCTGCAGATGCGCATTTCGAGCGGGTCGTTTTCAGAAAAAAACAAGCCCCCTGTTCCACCAAGACCCGGACGCGAGCTGCTTCCCCCTCGATCTCCCTCGCAAGCGCTCGTTGCGTGCAGAGAGCCTCGACCCGTTCCCCGGGTCGCGGGAAGAAACGTCTGCGTTTTCGACAGTCCCATGGCGGGCGTGTCTCTGTCCTCAGAAGCCGCTAGTGTCTGCGGGGAGTCGGAGGCAAGAGGACTTGGACGACAGGGAGGCAGTTCCGCTGCCTCAGTCGACATCGTCTCTCGAGAGCCATCCGAAGCTGGCCCCCAGAACCCCCTGCCCGCCTCCTCCCAAGCCTTCAGCAGCACAAGGGCGTCAAGAATCGCCTGCAGTTCGGCGCGTTGATTCGTTTGCGGCTGACCCGTCAGGCGTCGGGAGACGTTCCTGGGGTCTCCATCTCCGAAAAAGACTCCGACGCCTGCTTTCGCTTCTTTTCCGCGGCCGTTCGAGCGACACGCCCCGTCTGTGTAGATGTACAGAATTCGCGCGTCATCGCGCATGCGAGCTGGGGCGCTGGCGGCGTCCTCCGTCTTCCAGAAACTGCTTCCACCCTCGTGCCTGGGCGTCTCCTTGGTCTCCACTCGCACTCCCGCGCTGCTCGGTCCGTCCGAGGGCGAGGATGAAGTCTCCAAGAGATCTTCAGGTCCACGGGTTTTCCGCCTTCTCCGCGACAGAGACCCAGACGGCAGACGCCCCACACCTTCGCCTGCCTCCGAGGAGGAAGGACTTGCTCCTGGAGCGGCTGAGACTTCGTTCCTGGAGTTCACCACCTCGGCCTTGCTCAGCAACGTGTCTCCGCTCTCTCCCCGACTCGAACCTGCCTTCCCGCCTTCTTCAGAGAGACACGCATAGCTTTCTCGCGTCGTTCTTGCTCTTCGTTCCTCTCTCTCGTTTCTTCTCCGCCGTTTGTCTCCGCCGTCCACCTCAGTTTCAGACGAGAAGGACGCCTCCACCCACGAGAGTGCCTCACGAAGTGTTGCCTTTCTCACGATCTCCCAAGAGGAATCTCCACAGGCAACGCATGGCTCTGTCTCCGTTTTCTCTTCTTCTGTGGAGTGAGAAAGAACTCTTTTACCGCCGAGGCATGTCTCTGCCTCCGCGCTCCGTTCTTCCTCGACAGGCGCTGCCTTCCCTCTCCGGGTGTCTCCCGCCTCGGCACCCGCGGCGGCCTCGCTCTCTCGCCTCGTTCTCTTCACACCCCTTTCGTCTGTGTCTGGGAAGGAGAGGCACAAATCTATGGAGTTTTCAGAGAGACGCGCTTCGCCGTGCTTCGCGTTTTCTACTCGAGAATCTGAAATCGAGAAAGACAGAAAGACAGGCGACGGGGTCCGAGAAGAAGCAGAGGAACCACAAGGCGCAGCAGACGAGGGATGAGACGAGGCCGAACAGATGGAGGACCACGAAGGCTCAGAAGACGCTCGCGGAGACAAAGGCGTCCGTCCGTCCTCATTCAGAAGGTTTTGCCCCTCTTGTGGGAAATGCCTTGCCGTTTCACTTTTAAACTGAACGGCAGTGCGTCGGGCGCGTTTTGCATTTTCGTCGTGGTCGGCTTGGAAGTTCCCTCTCGTGCGGTTCGAGAGGTCCTCGTTTCCCTCTGCTTGCGCACCCTTCAGAAACAAAGAAAACAACTTCTGGGCGTCTTCTCTCGAGGTGGTGATGACGCGTGTGGGTCCGGATCTGATTCCAAAGAAACAAGTGGAAACAGGCGAGGAACCTGCCTCTTTTCTCACGTCTCCTTCGCCTCGTTCCCGCATTCTCTTCACTCTTCTTCTTTCCTCTCTGTCCGGCCTTCCTAGCGAGGTGGGGACGCACAGAGGGAAGGAGACAAAGGGCGCCCGGAGTACGCACAGTCGTGGACAGACAGAGCAGACGGAAGAGCTGAGAAAAGCAGTCTGCCCTGTTGTCTCTGAGGAGAAAGAAGGACGAAAAGAAGAGTGACGAGAAGAAGGAGAACGACTTGCGACTGCCTCTTGCAAGGGTGCGGAGAGACGAGACACTGCGCCGGACAGGAAGGGGAGAGACACGAGATCGTTCTTGCCTGACCGGAGGGTCCAGGAGCTTTTTCCAAAATCGAGGACGTAGCAGGTTTCTTCGAGCACGGAAGAGACAAGCCGCGCGCGCCGCAGCGGTGGAGACAGAGAGACAGCGATAGCCGAGGCGGGGAGAAGAGAAGCGCAAACGCAAACGCGGCAGAGAGGAGCAGTCGGTTCTCTGGAGATCCCTGACGCTGCTGGAGTGACACGCAGGGCCAGAGAGAGATGCGAGAGAAGAACTGCGACGAAAAAGAGGAGGGAGACGAAAGCCGGAGCGTCGATACCTCCGAAACAGACCATGCTATTTGCGAAGGAAAGGCGAATCAAACACCCAGACAACGAAGGGGAGAGGAAAAGAGAGAAAAAAGAAACGAGGAGGAAGGACGACGAGAACCCGACAGGTGAGAAACAACAGGAGAAAACGAGACAGTAAACGAAGCGAGAAGAAAAGAAGGCAGAAGGTCACATGCATGCGTGTTTTCCGGGGACCTGGTTGTGTCGAGAAAAACCACAAAGAAAAACGAATTACGTGAGAGAAATGTCGCTGAGGAGAGAGAAATCAACTAGAGAGAAGAAGTAGAGGGTTTAGCGTTTACTAAACCGTAACAGTGTAGAGAACAAGACACACACACACACCGAGACAGCAGCCGTGGACGGCTTGCCGAAGACAGAACCTGTGCTTTCTCCACTCTCGAGTTGTGACGGCCTCTTGAAATCAACTCTTCAAGCAAAAGAAACACGGATGGACGCAGAAACGGCGCATGAGCTCAGGAGAACGGCAGCACACGCGGACGCAAACAACGCAAGAACCTGGAGAGACAGAGACAGAGACAGAGACTGCGGAGACACAGAGACGAGAGACTCCTCGCCAGGACGACAAGAGAAGCCGTCGTTTCCAACATTTCCGTTCGACCCATATGAGACTTATGGAAAGAAAGAAAAAGCGACCACAAGGAGAGGCAGGTCAAACGCATGTGTGGAGAGTCTTTCGATTCACAGGCCAGTGAAGAAACAGGCGGGGAGACAGAGGACGCGGCGCGGTCGCGCTGGTCAGGACGCGCTCGGGATGAACTTTGGAGTGAAGAATCGAAGCTTCGTGAAACATGCGTAGAAAGAAACCAGTTCAGTGAATGAAATTCTTCCTTCAAGAGTCGCTTAAACTTTTGTAAAATAGAAACGAAACAAAGGGAAGTCATGCACAGGTTTCACGAGACCTAAAACGTTTCTCGTCTTCGACGGAGAGATCACCAACCACTTCGAGTTCCGTGGGAAAGGACGTTCCCCGGCTCTCTGTACTCGAAAAAAAGAAAAAACATCCCTGGAGGCTGTTTGCGCTTCAGGCGGGGATGGGATGACCGAGTTGAAATCGAAGTTTTCTCTCTCCCACGGAGTTCTGCGAAGGAGCCTCGAGTGTCGCTCCAAATCGAACTAAAACACGGAAAGCTCGAAAGTGCGAAGTATCAAACAGAGTCTCCACATGGACAGAGTCGCAACAGCACACAACGAGTGCACTGTCAAAACGGCTCCTGCCTGGTTCTTAAAAAGACACTTGCTGAACAGAAACGGAAAACGATCAAAATGGTAACGCCATCCCCTCGCCTCTCTTAGTATATTTCTTCTACCGTTCGACCGGGGACAGTTCCTGCAGACATTTTTCATCTAATCGATACTACGTACCTAATCAATTTAAAGACATAGCATTAGATATGTATTATTGATATATATATAATAGATACCTAATAAGTAATTTATCAATAATACACATCTACAAACAGTGTATGTATGTGCTAATAATGTATCGATATGGATGTAAATTTTCATCACTGAGACAAACCGTTAATGTATTTAGTATGTATACACAATTTATGAAATATATATATAAATAAGATATATATATATATATATATATATATGTATTTATGTGTATGCATATGTGTGCAGGGAAATACGCTTGTGGACCTATGGAGCAGGCTCCCTGTGATGAGGTGTACGGCCTTTGTCTTTGTTTCATCTTTTCTCTTAAAGAAAACAATCGGCATTTTAGGTGTGAACTGGATAAAATGGACGAGTGAAAAAAAGTACTGTCACGAGGGAACAAGTGTCTCAGGACCTGAGAACAACGGGGTCCTCACCTTTCTGCGTTTTTGTGGTCCATTCTGGACGACCCCTGCAGCGTCTTTCGCTCTCTCTTCTCTAGCAAATCTTTTCAGCGCGTTCCTCGTTTCTATCAGTGTCGCTGATTTAAGCTCTTCTTTCCGGTGTGTAACCTGCCTTACACTCCCTAACATGTGCAGCATTTCCGACGCAGAAAAACATCTCAGCTGTCTATTTGCCCCGCGCCTGATGGTGGTTTCTTGTCCCTTCTTAATTTGATGCGACGTGAATGAAGCAAACGTTTTCGTCAGCGTTTCCCCCGCGTGTGCAGCGGTTTGGCGAATCCCTGAGACATGGCCGCGTGTTCAAACGAATTAAAAACCTAGAAAGGCCGTTTTTCCTGACAAGTCAAGTGGATCGGAAGGCAACAGAATTCCCAGGAATCCCCCAGACCAATTGCCTCTGAAACAAACAAAATTCCTACAAGGACAACTCCCTAATCTGTACACAGGCATATATATATATATATATGTATATATATACATATATATATATATATATATATATTCCTCTTGATGTATATGTCCATCTACATTTATATATATTTGTATGTATATACACATATATGTATACATATAATTCTACTGGTGTATACGTCCATATATATGTATATATATATATATATATTCCTATTGATGTATACGCTCATCTGGATATATATATATATATATATATATATATGTATATGGATGCACTCATGTTGATATAAGACACCTACCAAAAATATTCCAGAATCCCTATTTTCTTCTTCCTTCGCACTCTCCACGCTTCTCTACATATGTATATGTCCACAGACACACATCTGTACGTGTATGTATTCAAGTCTGTATATCACCCATCTCTTTGTTGCGTAGAGTGGAAGCACCTGCATGCTGCAAAGTGCACAGGGGCCTCCACCTCGTGTGTCTCCACGCCAAGACAAAACGATTCGCGACTTTCTGCCAAGGTGACCGGTGCGTTCGTTCTGAAGGCGTAGCTCGTTGAGACAGGAGGTCGCGCCTCGCCGGTGATAACCAGCTTCTGTCGCGTTTGTGTTTTCCACCGGCACCGAATGGCGAGAGCCTTTCTCCCGCCGCAGGAGTTATGAGACTCTTGGTGCGCAAGCCCTCACCTTCACAGTCCGCAGAAACAAGAATGAAGAAGACACCAGGAGATACCGACCCGGAGAAACCCGACAAAGGAGCGAGACAGAGACAGGGGTGACAGAGACAGGGGAGACAGAGAAAGAGGAGACAGAGAGAGGGGAAGACGGAAGAAGCGAGAGAACGAGGAAGAGGAAGAAAGAGAAAGGGAGAAACATCAGCAGGGGAAAGTGGAGAAAGAGACAGGCAGCACAACTGCGAACGAGATTCTCGGCTAGCGTCTCAAGTACAAGAGACGCTTCTCCATCTCGCGCTCCATCTCACAGACGGCACCTGAAGAGAAGAGAAAAACAAGGATGGCGACGAGAAGAAAAAAGCTGGAGGAAACACTCCGAAGCAGAAAACACGGATCGTTTACATGTAGAAACGAACCTTCGCCAGCTGTAGCTCATCGCTTCGAGACCTGCAACCAGAGGCTCTTTCGACGAAGAACACAAACTTTACCGTGGGAAAACTACCACCGACCGCGCATGCAGGTTGTCTGTTTCTGGCAATCCTCTTCGCAAAGGAGAAGGGAGAGAAGAAGAGACAACCATCAGTGAATAAATGGAGAGACGGAGACAGGTGATACCCCGACCTTCAAGCGTACCACGCCTGGACACGAAGAGACGCGCGTCAAGAAGCAGATGCAAATCGAGAGACTGACGCAGCTTAAACGTGCATGTGAAACGCTCGGAGCGATACAAATTACTTCTGCTTCCTCTCTCCGGCAACACACTATTCTCGCGGATTCGTAGCGAGTCGACATATCTGAAGTTTCGCGCGCCTATCGACTTCCTAAAGTTTACCGTCCTCATCTACAGTCGTCGCACATAATCATCTGCAGAAGCGTTTTATGTTCAGGACGTTTCTGCACCCTTTAGAGTGTTTTATAGATCCAGGGGCGTCTTCTCGTTCTTCCTCTGCTTTTCCTTCTTCGGACGAAGAGAACGGAGAGAGAGGGAAAGAAGGACGAACAGGGAGACGAGACAAACGAGAAGATCGAGGACACAAAAGAGGGCAGAAAAAGCGAAACCTCCTCTTGCTCAAACAATACCTTGATTCAGTCGGGTGTCGCCTCCAAAGCCGCCAGAAACGAGGAGAGTGGGGAGTCCCACACGCTGCTCGCAGCGCGGTCTTTGGAGCAGGCCTGATGCTTCCGGCGCGACCCTCTCGGGCTCCAAACTTTGGGCTTCACAGGCGCCGGAGACACTTCCAACCGATACAGGGACATCCAGGCGACAGGGCGGGGGCGCTGCAGCCAGCTGCGAAGCAGCAAGGAGACAGGGAGACAACGAAGCAAACAGAGGTGCGAAAAGACCAACTCCGAAAACCGAGAATCCCTCGAGCGTCGACCAAGAGACTGAAAATCAGAACACTAAGTCAAACCAAAGTGAATCAAAGACGAAAGAGAAGCGGGCAGCTACTTAAAAAGAGGAAGAGAGATTCAAAACAGGGAAGAAAAATGTGAGTATATTACGAGCCATGAACCCTGTCGGAAACGAAGGAAAAAACGTTAGCAGACATCGTTTTATAGGTCGCTCAGACGCACGAGGAAGATCGTCCTGTTGGTCAAGAAGCACATTCAAGTGTGACGCGAATTCTTGATGGAAAGCGACTCATGGCGATCGACGCACATGTATATATATATATATATATATATAGGTACACGCTTATGCTGTATATATGTCACGGATTCATTGGAAGTTCTCAGTATCTCAGGCGACCATAGTTTTTGAGCTTTTAGATAAAGCGTCTCAGAAATACATTTTCGGATTCTTCTGCGGCTTTTTCCATTTTAGTGGGACACGAATTCGAAAAGAGACGAACCCTGTGAGAGAGATTAGCAGACGCACACTGCAGCACTTGGTTCACGATTGCTTCTTCCGCTTCTTCTTCCTCCTGCAAAGAAATCTGACATCTGGAGCAAATGGAAGCGTCCGCAGAGATTTTGGATCGACTCTCACTGTTTAAAAGAAATTGAAAAGTTCCTGGATTGCAATACGCCAAGTACGCTTAACGCGCGAAGTTTGGAAATGGAAAAACAGACTTCTCGAGCTAAATCCGCGCGTGTGCATGTATGTATCAGTAAATGACTAAACAAATAATCAAATGAATATGAGAAAAATGTATATATCTATATATATACATATGCGTATGTTCAGAGACGGGGATACAAACGCCTCTGTGAGTCAAGCTTTGTGCTTTGTGATTCGCCTGTCCGTATTTAGAGAGGAACGAGGGCTGCGCTTGTGGGCATGTCCTGATGACACGACTGGGCGCAGGCACCTCGATCGCATGCAGATCGCTGGATGCTGTTTCAGTTACAGACTGCCTGGATTCTCTGGCGGACTCGTCGAGGTTTCGCCTCTTTTCCCCTCAGCCGGAAGGCGCCGTGCTCACCGTGTCTGCGGTCGCGTTATCGATCACATCGGTCATCATTTCTTCCTGCACACGGAAAGAAGAAACGAAAGGACGGAAGGAGGAGACGCCGAATTCAGACAGATGAAGGCGCTGCACTGAGACCAACGAGACATGCGACCCGGATACGAAGACAGCGAGAAACCGCGGAACTGTCGATAAGAAGTAAGCGGAGCCACTAAAGGACCGAGGACTGCGCAAGGGATCTCCAGGTATTTGGGACACAGACAGTCAAGTTCTGCATGGTGAAACTTTGAGCAAACCGACAGCGAACACACTCTTCAGACGCCTGCATGGTCAGGACTACCTTGTCTCTGAACCACCGACGTAGAGACGAACCGTCAGTTTACTGAGAGAAGGCAGATCGAAGAGAGGAAAACAGAGCAAGAAGAGTGTGATATAAAAACAAACAAAACTTACAAGGAGACCAAGGCGGTGTGACTCGTGCATGAAATCATTCATCACGCTCTCCAGCTGCGGCAAATTCAGAGTTTTATTCACTTTCATCAGCACCTGAGGACCAAGGAAAACACACACCGAAACACCACCCCACACGCGTTCCGCCAAGATAAGAAATACACAAACACGTCCAGGAGCAGATGCATGCAAAAACACATGTGCACGTCAGATTATATATATATATATATATATATATGCACATATGTGTATGTATACATGCGGAGCTATTATATTTATACATGTATAGCCTTTACAGATATGTATGTATATATATATATATATGCATGCGTAATCTTCATACATTTACGTGGATATGTATACATGGATAGTTGTTTCGACAACTCCAGCGCTCCGACCGAGCTGTAGCAAACCAGCTCGCAGAAACGACATTTCATACTCATCACATGGCATATATATATATATATATATATACACACACAAGTATATGTACGCATTGTTTTATGGAAAAGTGTATCAAGGTCTGTTATTTGTATCTGTAAAGCCGCGCACTGGACTGAAGATGCTGCTGAAGTTGGTGCACGAGTCAAACCATCATATGCATTAACGTTGCATATACGCATCCATACACATACGCAATATATATATATATATATATATATATATACAGGTATGCATATATTTCAGACTGTGTGAAAATGCTCCACGTCTCCTCAGAGCTGTAGTTGAGCAACAGGATAAAACGACGAACCTGAGCACTGGACTGGAGATGCTGTTGAAGCTGTTGCATGCTTTGCATTTGCTGCAACTGAAGCTTCGCTCCAAGCAGCTGAGCCCTACACGCGAGAAGGGCCGTCCGTCGCTTTCGAACGCGGACGATTTGACGTGCATGCACGCGCTGGAGAGTCTGCAAACAGTAACAGAAAAACAATTGCCGTCGGCATTTCTCAGCCGGACGCTGGACGTTTCTCCTGGTCTCAGCTTCTGTGCATCCAGTCAGGATCATTTCTTCGAGACAGGATTGTTTTTAAGCTTCTTGTTGCGAGCGGAGACTCCAGCCGGACTGCTGGTTTAGATCTTCGAGGTGTTTATTGACCGGGTCGACGTTCCATTACGCTTTTTGTGGCCATCGTATGAGGTGCACGGCAAGAAAAAGAGGGCCGCTTTCATCTGTGCCAGGATGGACTAGTTTTCTGTTCTCGTTTTTCTCTTAAGGAATTCTTTTCCCCGCAAAGCCTTTTCCGAAAACGACTCTACCCTAAGCTTATTTATACATATTTTGCTGTGTTGATTATTTGTTCGTTTGCTGGAGTTCTTGCAACTCTAAAAACTATCAGCGGTTTTCCGTACACATATAGGCATAGATACATTGGTGTGTTTGTTATGTCCGTCTGTTTAGACTGCCTGGTTTCTTGTGTACACATACTCATATATATATATATATATATATATATATATAGTAAATGTATATGTTGTTGTGCGTGAATGGTGTGTCTGAATTCTTGCAACTTGTAGAACGCTTTGTTGTCTGTTTTCCGTTGGACAGCTCGACTTACTGCAGTGTCCGCAATGGCTTGACTACGAATTTGAGAGAGCAGCTGCTGCTCGAGACGATCCAACGCAAGGGCCTCTCGATCGAGCTCGCGTACAGATCTACTGATGGACCTTCTGTTCTCTCGCACAGCCTCTGCCATGCATTAAAAAACGAAAGACACGGAAAGGACGCAGAAGGAGAAGAAGATCGAGACATTAGAATATCAGATAACTTGAGAGGAGAGACGCAGAGGCCAAGAGGTTTCCACGTGCATCTTGTCAGGGGTTTCCGGCCACCACATCGCATCACCTATCCAGGTGTATGTGCAGCACAACACGGGAGTCTACATTTGTTTGCATCTCTTTTATTTCATGTGAATATTTGCTTGTTTAGTGAGACACATATCACTCAGCACATGCGAGCAGAAAAGTCTATGACTCAAGAGGAAGCAGTGAAAGGAGAAAAGCTGCATTCTTGCATTGGCTGTTTTGAAATCGACAAGAACAGAGCTAGGGGAAAAGCGAAGAAAGTCGAGTGACAATAAGGGGGAGAAACTCACCATCGAGTTTTCCTTTCGAATCCGCAGCTCCCATGCTGTACCTAAGGAAAGGGGAATCGCTTATTCAAACGAGAAATCGAGACTCCCCGACAAACTGGAAACGCGAGCCTGTTGTTCCACCCGATCTGCCTCCTCTCCCCTTCTGGAAGAACATAAAAACGAGCAAAACGGAAGTTCAGAAATAACATGGTTTGTCCTCAGGGCTTAGGCGATCGTTAAAGAAAGAAGGGGGAAAGAAGCTACCGAAGAATCTTGATGCACGCAGAAAAACAGAGTCGAGCGCGTAGACACGCACACACCATACCTTTTGCAGGCAATGCGCACGACCGTCGATTCGTGGTTTTTCTAAGCGTGCAGAGGTACATACAAATAGGCTGCAAATCCAGATTTACTGAAGACGAGAGGGTGACAACAGAAGCAAAAGAAGCGGAACAGGTAGGAAGATGAGACAGGACAGAGACATTTGAAGGCTCTGCTCACACGTGTCATGAAAAACGTCCTCTGATCTTTACATCAAAAACTAGGATCGAATAAACAGAGACATTACAGTACTTAGTATACTGAATATGACTCCAGTTATGAGGTGGAGTCATCAAAACTGAGATAGATGCCGGGCTTGAGAAGGTAGCGACGACCTACTTATGCAGGATGGAGCTGGGTAAAGAAGCAAGTGCATCAGCGATGATTGTGCAGGTATGATCCTCTCAGGGATTTAGGGTTGTAAATGAAGAAAACCAGAAAACCGACTAACCACACGGTTGTCTATTTTCGTACTTTCCAATCATAGAATGGAGTGAAAAGCAGATTTCGCTGCGAGTCGATGAGAACGTATTCAAATCATCGATGGCCTTTCTCCAGAGATATGGGGTCAGAAGAACACTCCGCTAGCGAAATCCCCACAGGATCGACAGACAACGTCTCAGAGACTTTCTTCCAAAGGACAGATTCCGAAACAGATTTGAGCGCCGAGGGTATGGCCTGGGGGTAGCCACTTGTAAGAAGGAGAAAAGTGTAAACGTCGGCGCGAACGCTGTAGCCGTTTAAAAACTATGGGTTCATGAGGCAGACAGTGTCAGACCGTTTAGCCAGGACTCTGGGTGATGAGAAACAAACGAATTATGGGAAGACGCCGGAGCAGTCACCCGGTTAAGGGTCGACGCGCAGCAGCGGCGAAACGACAACAACAAAAGCGCGATTTTGGTAACTCGAAAAAGCAAAGTCAAATGCTGGATTGCACCTCGCAGACATGAAATCAACAGTAAGGGTAAAAAACATCAGAATCCATCAAACCCCTGGGTACATTCTGAAACTGTGTGGTACAGAGCACACCTTTCTGTGTCCAAAAAACTCACTCGCTGTTGTGTCGAAGGTGAACAACAGGAAACAAACAGAAGAGCGCGACAGTACGGCACAGACTGTGAAGACAAGCCTGGGAATGGACAATGAGGAAGAAAGTGCGAAAACCCGGCATAAAAAGTCAGCTGAAGTACATTTCCACGAAGAAATAGAAGAAACGGTTCTGCGTTTCAAAGACGAATTGAGACAAATGGGAGAAAACTCGAGCCTACGAAACAGCTCTTTCCTGGACAGCGTAGTGTGCAGCCCGTGTAGGGCGTTACACAGAGCCGATCATACAGAGGAAAACCCAGGAAAAAAAAGTCGTTTGAATCATGTTAGGAAGACGTCTTAGTATTGGCACTAGAACAGCCTGTGCTTTAAACACTCGCAAAGAGGTATTAGATGGTTATCATTACACTGTGGCTGTGGTGGACTGCAGCCATACAGAAGTTGATTGTGTATTATCCCTGAAGTTGTATCCAGGGTCCGGGGGATAAACTATGAAGTGTAACGAGCCCATTGTAAAACAGAGCTCACAATTCTATTAGCATGTTTGCAGAAAAAATACGTCTAAAACCAACTGTGCAACCGGTCATGCAAGCCCGTTACTTTGGCCACTTTCCCCCAGTTTCATTACGCTAACTGGTATCTCTTGACCGTGTTTCGCAGCGCGGAAAACAAGCTCCCTGGAAAAAAAAACACGACAGGACTTACCGTTAAATGATTAGGTCAGAGACTTTCTTTTGTTTAAGCTACAGCTTTGTTTTGTCCGGTTACACCTTCCCCCCCAACCGGTGGCCACTTCACCTCGGGTAGAGCTCTTGCTTCATCACTTCCCAGTTTTCCGGTTTCTTGAAGAAGTGGCTGCTGGTACACGTCTGCAGTTGCGTGACACGCTGATATTCACGGACCTGCTTTTCGTGTTCCTCTCTACTTTCTGCCCCCATTTGCAGATTCATCCATACTCGACTGATGGGACTCTTGTTGGCTTGGCACCTGCCTAGTAACTGGATGCCATTCGCGTGCAACGGCGACCTTCGCAAGCACGTTTTCGTGTGTTTCGGTTTCTCATGTTAATACACGCGTCATATGCCGGGCCATCACTGGAGCGACACAATCGAGTCTGCGCATTGCTCTCCGAATCTACGAATGCCGGTGTGGCTGGAGAAACAAGTGGGAAGCGACTCTCGATTCGAACCAGCAACCGCCATCTCAGCGCGGTTCATCACGCGAGACAGAATTCACGGCATGCCTACTTTTCGCTCGCGTCGAATTCCTGCAGAACGCCTCCCTGCCCATACGTCAGTGGTGTCTGCGTCACTGCCATGAGATCCTGTTCACACACGTCTCTTGAACTCTATTTTCAATCAACGCAAGAATTACTTCACAAAGAAGCTCCAAAGCTCGGTTTCAGCCACCAACGACGCACACCTGCTCCAATAATGAACAGTTTTCCTGCGGTGGAACCGTTTGCCTGGCCTCTAAAAGGAAAGACTTTGATACACGTATGCAAGGTTGCCATGAAATAGGGCATTCGACCTGCTGTCCCGCTGCTCCAGCCTCTCTCTTTTCAGGCTGCTGAGTCGACGTGCACAGGGCGCAGCGCCTACAGTTGCGTTTCGTCGCTCACAATTGTACCCTCAGAGAGACTCAAGTGGCTATTCCACCACCAGAAAAACTTCTTGTTTGCTGTCACACCTCGTTGCAAGCTAGCGCAACTTCCTGGGCACACGCAACCTCAAAAATGCTTATTTGGAAACAAAAAAAACGGTGCACCCACAAACGAGACACTGTCGCAGCAACGGCTGCGCGCAAGCGCTCCACATAACTACAGTACCTCTGTGATGACACAGCACGCAAAACTGACACTTTTGTTTCTGCCGCGTGAACGAAAACCACGCCTGTATTCGAGATTGCTTCCGAAACGATACTCACTTATCGTGTTCCCGGAACGACTTCTTTCCAAAACTCAACCTGTTGCCTCTCGATTAGAAACGGCCTTCGCTTCTGACAACCTGTGTTTGTGCCTGCTACCATCACATCTCTCGTGAAAATCGACGAAAAAAGTCGACAAAACGCCACTTTGAAAGCCGAGTTTGGGCTCCTCCCTGACATGGATCGGCCTACATGCAGAAAAACGTGGCGAGTTCCCCCGCCAGATCGAAGGTTTCGCTGCAAAATCAGTTCCACGCAACACCCTGGACGTACACCGGGGAACCGCAGGCCAGCCATCGAAATTTCTGGAAAACGAACCGGCCTTTCTGCGCCTCGAAAAAACCCGTACCCGTCCTGCTGACACATATTCAGTGGTCTCACTAGCCCATGATGGCCTATCACGTAAACCGCGTTTCTATGCCGACTCGGCAACCGCTTCTTCAAGAGAATCCCCACGCGCTGTAGAGACTAGACAGAGGCGAGATGAACGATCCTGAAGACTCCGCCCTGTCCACGAGTCCGCCACGCTCTTCACGGACACTCCTTTCTTTTGGCTTCCCTTGGAAGTCTCCAGGATCGCAGAGCTCCTGTCCTAAAGTCACATCATTCGCTTTTCTCAGAGTCCTCTGCTGCACCTCGTCGTGACCTCGACTGTTGCCAACAAGGTGTCGCGATCCAACCTGAGAGGTACCACTTGCCTCAGAGGGAAAATCCGAGAAAGGCACCACCGAAACGGAAGTTTCTGCAAAATGCAAAGCGACAAAAAGAAACCGAGAAATCGTCTCCACAAAAGTATGCAGGGAATCGAGAGTCCTGGAAACAAAGTCCTGGAATCGAGAGGAGAGTACGCAAAATGTGCAGACTCTGTGGCGGTTGCGAATCGTGCCAGCAATCTGCTCCGTCTTCCAGACCCTGCCCGGAACACAAGTACCAGAAAGCGATTCCGTCAGCTCTCGGTGAATCTGAATTTTGATGACGTTTCCACGCACTGCAACAGTGGACGGGGTAGAAATCCTAATACTGCCACGAGTAATCTTGGTATCTCTTTGTACTTCATACCCTGAAAATACTGCCCCTTTATCAGCGGGACAGCCCTCGAATCGACCTGTCAAGTTCAGGCACATCACGCAATGTTTGTTAGTCTGGAAGCAGATACACGAACATACTCACCATCTACGCCAAGTATGCCTGCTACTTGATTGACATGAAAACACAGGAGCTGCACTACTTTCAGTCTTCACACTGGGCAATTTCTAATGTGAACTTGCTACAGATCACGCGAGCGAAAACACTATAACAAGCAATTGCAACTTCTCTTTCTCAGTTTCTCGGCATCCACTCAGAGCGCACCGCCGTTCACTGTCCACCTCCCTTACCTGTTTGACCCGCGTTTTCAGAAGACGTTCCTGGCGACCTTCGTGTGCCTCCTCCACCCCAGGAACCTATCAATGAGCCATGAGAGGGGCTTCCCGTCTCTGGCCGCGTGTGTCGCCCCTCCTCGCAAACTTCTCCCGTTCGGCTTTTCGTAGACTCCGCATTTGTCGCTGCAAACCTAGGGAACGTGTCTCGTCGCTCTTCTCGAACACCCAGCGGGTGCTGCGCTGCTTCCCTGAGTCGGGACAAACCAACGCCTCCCACTCCATTAACTTCCTTCCCCTCTGCAGTTCGCGCCCCGCCCCGCGGGTCTGCCGTCGCCTTTGCATCCGAGACACATCGAACCCCATCCGCATGAGTCGCGTCGCATGCGCCCACGGGGAGTGCGGCGCCGCAGTCGTTTCCCGAGGGGAGACAGCCGTGCTTCCCTGCTTGAGGCCTCTGCAGATTCTGAATCGGAGTTGTCCCACCTGTGGAGTGTTCAAAGGTCTGCGACGAGCGACGAGACAGGTTGGTAAGTTCCCAGTCGAGTCCGTCGGAAAGGCGCCGCTTCGAGGAGACACCTGACGCCGTCGTCCCCGCCAGTGACGGTCTCTGGCTTGGCAAGGCACTACTTTCCTCTTTCCTTGGATATGCGAGAAGCCCCGGCTCAAGGCAAGCCCCGCGTGCCCGCGGACTGAGAGACACGACCGCTCCGTCGAGCAAGTCTTGTCTCCCTTTTGTCGCACAAGTGGACGCCTGCTTGCAATGCGCCGAATACCCGCGTCCAATCCACGCCGCTTCGGCTGTCCTGGTGGACTCCGCGACACTCGCAGATCCGGATTTGCCCGCATGCCGAGGCCCCTGACCCCACAGGTGTGTCTGGGACCTGTTGACTCCGACACCCCTTGACAGTTCTCCGTCGAGCTCTTCGGAGACGATGAGGGCCTTCGGAGACAGCTTGAAGCTGTCCTCGCTGCCGCCACGCGCTCTGGCGCTCACGCTGCTCTCTCGGCTGCTGCTCCACTCGGACTTCGGACTTTGGTCATCCGCAGAGACATTCCCCTGGCCCGTGAACTGACTGAAAAATGTCATGAACTTCATGTTGTCCCCTCTGGAATTCTCACCTCCAGAAGATGGGCTGCTACCTAACGCAAAGACATTTAACCCCTCGCGCTTCCCTTTTCGTCCTGCCGCATGCACCCCATCTGGGTCGTCGTCTTCTGTCTCCGTAACGGACCTCGACGCCCTGAGGCCGGGCCCCAGAACTCGTCCTGGAACTCGAACGAGCTGTCTCTGCCCTCGGGGCGCCGGGGCGCCACCGCCCCGCCGAGAAGGGCGAGGATCGGGGGCATCCGGGGTCTCTGTCCCCGACCCCACAGTCACCGGAGAAGTGGAAGTGATTCCATTCCAGACTCGGTGGGCATGTGCAGAACGGCGAGGCGGAGCCCAGGGACCGCCTTCCACTCCCTCGGATACACCTGTCTCTCCTTCGTCGGCACAGGCCTCGCCCCGCGAGCTGTCTTGGCGACGTCTGTTCACGCCCTCCAACAGATCGGGAGGCGCCCCATTGCATAGGGTGCGAGTCCTCTGTGGCGCCTGCTTGTTTGCCCTGGGTCTCTCCACAGGGACCACCACCGGGGACGGACTGGGCTCCGGGCCTGAGGAGACATCGCTGTCATCGGTTCGGAGGCCCTCGGCATTGAACATCGGGTCTCCAAAGAGCAGCGCGTGGAACAGCGAGCCCTCTGTGAAGAACTGGAGTCCAAGAGAACTCTGCGGCCCCACGGGAGCCCCCTCCTTCGCCTGCCTGCCTCGCGATTTGCGGTGCATGCTCCGACCGCGGCGAATGCGCGACGCCGCCGCTGGCCCCTCGTACTCGGCACCTGACGCATCTCTGAGGCGTCTGCAGGCGCCTGCGCTTCGAGGAGACATCGAGGAAGCATCGGAGACAGCTAAGGACCCTGTTCTCCTTCCTTCCCGTTCTAGCGAACTCGCGTCTCTGCCGTCGCCTCGGCTCCCCCACTCCTTGTCTCCCAAATTCGTTTCAGCCATCCTGGCAGATCTCCAAATTGGGCCTGTCGCAGAAGCTTCGTCGTCGGTCCCAGCCGTCCCCGTTGCCCGTCTATTGGCCGACGCCCGCCCTCGGGTTCTCCGTTCGGCGCCGACGCCGAGGGTCCTGAGACGCAGCTCTTGGAGCAGCTGCTGCTGCTCCAGCCTCTGAGACTCGACTTCGCTGTCGGCGTCTGAACTTTCTGAAGTGGATCTGCCGTCTCCGCCCAACAACGCCCGCGAAAGCTGCACGAACTGGTTCCCGGCGTCGACTCCGAACGGTCCGCTTTCAGGCGCCAGCTCCTCACCCGTCGAGCTGCTCTCAGTCCCCGAGCTGGGCCTCCGGGGCTTCCTGGCCCGCGCCGGGTACCAGGAGACCTCGGGATCGTCGCCGACGACGGGGTCTCCTGGGGCCCTGCGGCCGACTCTGCGGCGCACCGGGCTCCGCGAAGGCGAGGGCGAGATCGACGTGCTGCTCCCAGAGCTGCTACTGGTGAAACCCTCGACATAGTGGCCGATCACAGGGGCAAACGGCTGGTTCGAGTCGCGGACAAGGTGCGCCCAGGGCGACTCCTGTTCCGCCTCAAACGTCGGCCCAGGCGTAGCGCGCCGACCCCCTGGAGAGTTCTCTGCTTTGCCTGGAGAGGCCCGCGAGGGACTCATCCCTGTGGCCCCTGGGGTCACCTGGCCCGCTTCTGGGACGTCCCAGAGTCCCCGAAACTCTTTCTCGACCCTTGCTGAAGACGCAGACGTCTCGAGACTTGCCTGTTCGTCCAAACCCCCCGGAGATAAAGTTCTCAGCCAAGACTCCGATTTGAGTGAGCCTGGAGGGACAGCAGTGCAGGACAAGACAGCACCACTGGAGACACGGCTGGAACGGCCCTCGGTAGAGCTCCAGACCAGACCCGCCTTTGAAGGCCTCGAGGCTACATCGTTGACCCCCAGCGCGTCTCTCGACCCTGAAGGGTGCAAGGGCGTCTGTGAAGTCCTGGATGGCATGCACGGAGACATTTCTGGGTGCAGCGGCTGCTGCTGCGGAGCACCGGCTCCAACTGCCGACGAATGCACGCTGGAGAAGTGAGTCGGATTCGAGTGAGGGTGACTCAGAGCACCGAAGAGGGGGGCTTCACAAATCTCGGGGGACAGGCCGAGATCTCTTTCGGTATCTACGGGCGACATGTCGCCACGACGGACACCACTCAGACGCTCAGAAACCGCCACAGAAAGGAGAGGTGGAGGACAATTCGCCTCCGGAAAAGCTCGTTTCTCATCATCTGAACGAGATAACTGACGCCCGTCCATGGAGTCCCTAGGTTGCAGCAGCAAAGTGAGGGTGCTCCGAGACTCGAGAGAGCTGCGAGGCTTTCGACTCCCAGAATACTCGAGGTCCTTCTGGGTTTTCTGCATCCTGACAAAGTCTCCTGCGGGGCCCATCGCTGGAATGGCTGAGGAGGACCGGGGCGCCGAAGATCGAGAGGGCGAGGCTGTGATGAGGCAAGGAGTGGAGACGGAAGAACGTGTCATGGAGAGGGCGCAGGGCAAGGGAGGGAACGCGAAGAAGTCAGAAGACACAGCAGGGAGAGATGAAGTGGAGAGAGACGGAGCGTTAGTCGACATGCCCGCGCGAGGACTCACAGCGTCTGTCGCGCGCGCAAGCGGGCCAAAGCCTAGCGGCTGTTCCTGGTGGAGAGGCGGACTGATCATTCTGCGAGAAACGAACAAGTGGAACTTGAAGACTTAGACATGAAAAGGACGAGTCCAGCAGGACGAGGACCTTCTACGAGTTTCAGGGTCTGGAGCACCGACGTAGTCGGAGGTGGATCGACAGGTGAGGGACATGTGGGTTCGAATAACTTTCCCGCGAGCGGTTCCTCTCTATGGCGCAGCGGCATTTTGTGCAGGTGAGAAAAACTCCAAATTGGACGGGGAGGACGTTTTTTTTCGGCCTGACACTCACGAGAAAAGCCACTGCGCGGAGGCGCGCCACGGCCAGCCACGTCCCGAGAAGAGCGAGATGCCCATGGTACTCGAAAAAGAAGCGGCAGAGACACGCCAGCAGGTGCGAAGTTCACGGGAGAAAACGAACAGCAGAAAAGCGGTGTCTCAGGAAGCAAGAAGCCGGAAGTGAAAGAGAGACTTTCGACTTCTTGCATGTGTACACGGTAGCGCCACGACGGACGGAGTTGGCGAACAAGGCACACCGGATCCAAGCGCAGCGACAAAGATCCCGAGTTTCCCTGGTTCTCGAAGCCTCCTGGAAAATCTTGCAAAACTCGCAAGCAACGGCTTTGTTTTTAGCGAAGAAAAAAACGAGACTAGACCCGAGAAACCCAGAGAGCTCCGTGCAAGTCCTGCTGCGTCTCCAATTCAAGAAACGAGCTACACTTCCGAAGGGAACTCCCTTGTTTAGTACACTGAACAGGCTGCAGAGGATCTGAAAAAACTCTTTTCCGCAACGGCTAGATCACTGTATAGCCGCTTGACGTGAGAAGCAAATCCGGAGGTCGCTTAGGATCTCGACGCGGTCTGCTCGAAAGGCGCGTCGGAAGAAAACGCTAAGCGAGGCCGTTCGTGAATTGCACAGCTGGATACCGAGTCGCAGTTGCAGAGCGACAAAACACATGCGAGTTCATGGCCGGGTAATACGCGGAGAACATCAAAAAAAGAAACAACCCCTCCTCCGGCGTGCGTGTCGCTTGATCGTACTGGCAGCCTCAGTGAGGCAAGGTTACTCTACGTTGCTGCACACGATTGTGTTGCAAAAGTTAACTGCTTCCGTTCACACCTTCAGTTATGTCTAAAAGTTTGTGTTTACTACGAGTAATCCAGGATACGCGCAGTGTAGTTCTCCTTTTTTATCCTCGAAATCCGTTTCTTACGATTCATTGGACTCACAGTTAGGACGAGCCCCTGCCAAAGGACAGAGAGTTGAACGGATGAATTGGAAGATACCTTTATCAGACAACGAAAACAGAAATGGTACGGAGTGAGACATTAGGCAGGGGAACGGGAGGGAGGGGGAATGACACTCGAAAGGCATCGATAGAAAAGACTGTAGCGTTTTTTAAGAAAATGAAAAAGGCATGACAGGGCGGACACTCGCGGATACTGGGTGCGAGTTGAAAAGCGGGTTTGATTGTCTTTGCAGAGATCAAAGAAAAGAGTACACAGCAAGCAACGACACACGCAAGTCAGCTGTTCTCTTTTTTCGGCTGTATATCGGATGAAACAGTGAGAGAGGGCGCGTAACTTAGGAAGTGACTTGCACCCGCCGTAGGGTCTCGTGTACGCACGCTACAGGTAATCAAACCAGTTTCTCTAAAGCAGGGATGACACCTAGTTACGTGGAATTAATGAAGAAGTTACGGATACGTGGAGAGGAAGTCTTGTGCTAACTTCGACTGTGGAAACCGAAAACATTTCCATTACTCAGTGGCACTCGACTGTGATTTCCGTTCAGTTTTCCTGGGTACTGCGGCAACACAGGTTTCAAGACCATGTCAGAATTTTCAAAAGGCCACAGCGGGAGATAAAACTGCGGGCGTTACGTCCCGTTTGCGCTTGCTGTATAGACAAGCTTTAGATGAATCAGATGACTGTGGCATTAAAGCAGCGAAAAAAATGAAGCTGACTTCTAGCAGCCTTGTGTGCAGCTTCTGCTCCTCCAGCTTTGCCTGCTTTCTATCGCATGTTTTGAGTCTGTCGGCATTCTTGACAGCTCTTGGTACCCACAACACGACCTACTCCTCATTTTCTTATGATCTAATGGATGGCTCGCGCGCGAAAACTCAAAAAGATCGAGGCGTCTTCAACGATTCTGATCTCCAATCTACAGTCATCCAAACTATATTGATCTATCGCAGGTTCGGTCTGATACCCCGTTATGCGATACAGATGGTAGGGCCTCTAGTACTCTGATATTATACGAAGGACTGACGGATCGCTTCCAGCGACTTGGGACTTCTCGTTTTTTCTGCACTGAACTCCCCGTTTCGCCCTATGTCTATCATTTAAGTGAGTGTTCCAGCCTTTGCGACCACCTGTGTGACAGATTGGAAAAAACGCATTCACCAGCGACGCGGTTGTATTCTGCTTTTCCGTTTGAAGGATGAAGGAAGCAACCATTTGAAAAGACACATGCAAAACACAGAGATGCGATTGTTAGTGTCGTCTGCCGGGACCAAGAAGCTGTAGAGAAGTTACAACCACACGTTCGCGGAATGCCAACGCTACTATTGAAAAGTGACCCAACTTTCCGCCACAACAAACGCCGAGGGTACGCTAAACCGGCGGGGGGGCGGGCGGGAACGTGTACGTCGATAGATGGGGTGAATCGCGTCTTTTTCTAATGCAAACGAGCGATTTCGTCACTGGCAGTCGCGTTCTTTTTCACAGGCGCTTGAACCTTTAGCAAGGATATCGGCGAGCAGGCGTGTGCAAATGCTTTGCCCATAAACGGTTACTCTAGGGTTTTTGCATGTCTCGCGACCGGTTGCGCCACCAGCTCGACTACCACCTGCGATTACTCCAGGAAATGAGGGAACGATGTTTCCTCTCCAAGATTTTGTGTTCCTGTATCCTTTCAAGAAATGCAATCACTTGCTTGTAATCATCTTCTCTTTCCGTCGCTGCGTCTCCTGCCCGCACCTCGATCCCACTTCCGTTTCCCCATTCTGCCCCGGAAACCTGCGCACGCATGTTGCGTGCATCCCTGCAAGAGAAAAAAACAATTTCTTGTGAATCTTCCTGCTGGCCAGACAGCACCAATTTGCTCGCCTTGTGCGTCGTTTCTGCGCGCTTGCCTCTGTCTTGCATCTCGCCCCCACCGCCACTCTGCCTCTGAGCACCTTCCTCGCGGATGCGGACCTCTCGGCTCTGGAGCCTCACGAGCGACGAGGGTGCCGAGGACCCTCGGGGTCGCGCTCGCGGGGACGGCGACTGGCGCTGCAGGGAGGCGTGCAGAAGCCGCAGACCCACGGAAAGATCTTCCCTTTGCTCCGGGGAAAAGTCGTCTGAAGAGAAGCACAGGAGTATTAAACACACATGTTGTAAAGGCGCAAGACGACGCAGAAACAGCCGAGAGAGAGAGAGAGTCCTGCCCACTGGAGGAGACAAATCACGTTTTATTTGACACGGGAACCGGCTAAACTTCCTGTGTCGCTTCCACTGAGCATCGCGCACAACCCAGCAGTGTTCGAGACCACAGAAGCGCCCCTGGTTTGCGAATGACGTCTTCGCGTTTCACGCGGCGCATGGCACCCCTTCGGATTGAATGTTTTGGAAACAGAGTGAGAAAAAAATGACAAGACGCCTCGAGAAGCGCTGAAAACCGAGAGGTTTCTCTCGCTTCCCTCTCGCCTGCCCAACAGATGACCAAACAAACAAAGGATCGACTTCTTTCAGCCCGACAGGGCAGGAAGAAACGACAACACGACACTGTGGCAACAGAAGGAGCGGATCTCTGGACAGCAACCCAAACAGACATGATCACGAGAGAGCGCGCAGCAGTGGCAATCCATTTCTTGCTCTGCTTTCGCATTACCTCTCCATCTCATAGTTCCTTCGTCTACCTCTCCGTCCCTCCCTCTCTTCCACTCAATCCCGCTACCGCTCTCTCTCGCCTCTCCGCTTCCTCGTCTAGTTTGCCATCTAGAGCTCTCTCTCTACTTCTTGTTTTTGTCACTCGTTTCGTCCGTCACGAGATCTTTTTTGGGCCACTAGTTAGTCCTGCTCTCTCTCCTTTAAACTCCTCGCTACTCCCGGAGGTCGCCCGCGGGGGACATCAGGGCAGGCAGCAGTGGGAGTTTCACTTTGACTCTGCGAGTGCACCATCCCCTCTGTGTCGTCTCACAGACCCTTTACTGAACAGTATTCAGTTGGGAACGGTAATGCGCCGTCGACAAAACAGAGGCCATACGTCCCCTGGGCTTAGGACCTCTGAAGACGGGTGTGGGTGTTGGGACGGCCCAGAGGTCGGTGTGTCCAAGTCAGGCAATCATCGTCGTGCGCGAAAGCTTTGAGGGGTGACTCCCAAGACGCGAACAAGAGCGCCAGACAGAAAATGTTGAAATCGCGGGAGACAGAGATACACAGACACAGAGAGACACACAGAAAAGGGAGATCAAGGGAGAGAGAAACAGACGACCACGCTAGAGATAAAAGAGAAAAACACAGAGACAGAGGGAGAGTCTGGAAAGCAGTCGAGACAGAGAGCAGACGATCAATACAGTGTTGAAAGAAACGTTTACCTGTTCGATTGCAGAGCGTTCGCAGCAGCAGCGCCACCGTTGAGAGCCGCGCCGAGCGAACTCTGACGATCTGAAAGATGGTGAGAGCGAGGGCAACAACAAATCGAAACGCGAAAATGCTGTTCCCGATATCTTCTTTTTCGACTGTCTTCTCAGACTGAAAATGAGACCGGACGTTGTCGGAGAAATCCTGTTTCAACCATCTTTGCTGCCAGCTCCCCCTGGCCTTTCTATGAACCTCTTCCACTTTCCTTTTCTCTTCTTCTTTCACCCGCCTTCCTCGGCTGAGTGTGCTCCTCTTCGGCCCTTGTCATCTCAGTCACAGATCATCCTCCATTTGCTCTCTCTGTCTCCAGTGTGCTGCCTCCCGCCCTTCGTTATACACTCTCTGAAGGTTTCTCTCTCGCATTCTCTCTGCTCAAACGCCGTCGCACCTGTTTCTCTCTTTTGCAGACGTCCTCTGAAAGCCTTGTGCTGCTTTTCTCCCTCCCACAAGGCTCACCGCATTCAAGCAATCTACGACGTCGTCGGCCAATAGGGTGGCTTCTGCCTCTCGGCGATCGACCTCTTGGAAGACACGAGCCTTGAGAGCGCGTCCAAGCGCCCGCCGTTCCTTCGTTTGCTCTCCGAGGTCCTCGGATCGCGGCTCGCCCTCACCCCACGAAGGCGCCGCGGCTCCCGACAAACTGTCTCCACTCTGCGTGAGGCCTCGCCGGCACTCTGCAGCCTCAGGCTCCACCTGCTGTTCGGACGCGGTCTCGCCCTGGAGAGTCCCTCCTTCCGCGCTTTGTGCCCGCTGAAGAAGAGACGCGACGGAGTCCTGAACTTGGTCCAGGAAGACTGCCGCGGCGGGGAGGGCAACCAGCGCGTCTGCGTGCGAAAATTCAGAGAGCGGAGATCGAAGAAGCATCCTCTGGAGGCGCGACGCCGTTTGCCGAAGTCGACAGAGTGACGCAACAGTCCACATCTCGGCCGGAGCTTCACGAAAACTCTGTTCTCGTGGCTTCTCTTCGCCTCGTTTCGCAACTCCTCGGACGTCGGAGGAACGTTGCCAGCCTTCGACAGACGCTACGGGGTTCCCTGGAGACGAGGAAACAGAGACACAGTCGCCGCGCAGGTGACCTCTGTCGCTGTCTGTTCTTCGTTGCGTCGGGACCCGGTTCAACTCATCGACGAGGTCGTCTTCGACGGGCTCTTCGTTTCTCACTCTGACACGAAGGGGTCGCGCTTCAGCCGCCCTCACCAAGTGCAGTAAAATCCGCATGCCTGCTGTCGAAAGCAGAGGCAGACAAGAACTTTGCCGGTGGCTTCTCCCTTGTCCTCCCTGGCCTCTCTCGAGAAGCAGGAACCGCTCGCAGCAGTGATCGAGCAGACGCCACGCGACCTGATCCAGAGCCGAGAGAGATGCATCTTCACCCTTTTCAACTCGCGTGTAGCTCCCAGAGGCTTCGCTTGTCCGCCTTTCACAGGGGCCTCTCCCCGTCGCTTGCTCCTCAATGTCTCCTTCGGATGCTCGGCTTCTCTCTCGCGTCCTCCCCGCCTCCGCACACCCTCCCGAAGTGTCTCCTGGACACTGCCTCTGTCGCCTCGGGCGCGCCGGCGCCTCAGAGACAGGGGCGCGGCGAGGCGCCTGTGACTGGTGGAGTTCCGCGGTCGACAGAGCAGAGGCGAGCATGTCGAGAAGGCGCGTTTCTTCCTCCAACAAACTTCTCGCTTGGTCCACGTGGGCGTCTCTTGAGAGACCCTGCAGGACTCTCTGGAGAGTCCCCGGCTGCCTGCACAGCTCCACAACCCACGGCGAGAGCGACAGGGCCGAGCGGCTGCATGCGGACGGATGGCCAGCAGGGAGAAGAGGCTCGCGTGGACCGGAGAAGAGAAGCAGCCGAAACAGAAAAGGCGAGAGAGAGTCGAGAATCGGACGCAACGAAGCTGCGTGGTGGTAGCCGAGAAGAATGCAGAGCTGGTCCTCGTCCGAAAAGAACTCCCTCGCCGACGCGTCGAAGAAGATTGAGCGGCCACCGCCGGCCAGCGGCGCGCCTCTCTCGCTGGCCTCCGTCGCTCTTTCAGTCGGCTCACCCGCCGCTCCGGCAACTCCGACAGCACGAGCAGAGAGACGGCAAGCCGAGTCACGGAAACACTCTGCTGGCTCAGAAGAGGCCAACGGAGGAGAGGAAGAAGAGGAAGAAGAGGAAGAAGAGGAAGAAGAGGAAGAAAAGCACAGGAGAAGCTGAGAGGCTGTGGCGTGGACAATGCGTTCGACAGCTTCCTCACTGGGTGCAGCGTAAATCTCAGCTGCTGCATGAGGCTGTTGGAGGACGTGATGCAGGGCAAGACGAAGAAGAACAGAACTGTGCCGGAGAGGCCGGTGACGGCCGAGAAGCAGAAAGGCCTTGCCAATTACGGGTGCATGCAGCGGCAGCTCCAGACCTTCTAAATGGTCTCGTAAATGCAGCGTAGCGTGACGCCAAGGCAGAGCAGACAGCGGGCGCCCGGAAGCTGAGAGAAAAGCGAGACGGTCGACTGCCCTCACTGCCAGCGCAGCAGACTTCGTCGAGCACCGGGGAAGTCCTTGGGAGGCGCAGCGCGCGGAGGAGGAGAGCGAGGGAGAGAAGAGGTTGAGACGAGGACGAACAGAGGAGGAAGGCGAGTTGCCGAGAGCAGACAACGGGCGTCCGGCAAGCAGGGCAGGAGAAGACGCAGAGGAACCAGGGGGGGAGAGGAACGATGTGCGGAAAGGATAACTGAAATGCGCGTCACAGAGGGGACATGGAGACAACGCGGACGGCGACGGAACGACACACGGAGATGAAGGGAACGAAGAGGGAGAAGAACCAGACGAAGAGGAGGCGGAGCGAGAAGATGGAGACGAGGAAACAGACGAAGGTCGAGGCCGCGAGGGCAGCGACGTCGAAGATGTCGAGAGAAAGGGAGACGGAAACGAAGACGGAGGCGAAGCAGACGTAAAAGGCGCTCCAGTGGGTGGTAAATAAGAGAGACAATACTCACGCGGGAAACAGTGAATCTCCCTTCTCACCGTGGTTGTGACGATGGCGCCCGCCTGAGCACGGCAAGCTCGAAAGGAGACGCGCGGATACATGCTGGCTGTCCTCGTTTATCAGCTGTCCGCAATTTATCGGGACTCCCGTCAGTGTGGACACTCGAAGGAGTTGCGCATCCGCTTGTCCTCCCTCAAAGACCTTTCTGACTCTGTCTCCAGTCGCGGAACAAGCGAGAGCGCGAGTCCCTGGCGCCATCCCCTGAGCAAAGCAGCTGGAGGAGCGAGGAAATGATTGAGGCACACGAAGCGAGAAAAACATGCACAGATGGAGTTCGAGTGTATCCGAAGATCTCTCCGTCACAGCCCCTGTCAGTTGGCGGCGCTTGATCGCTGCGACCGACATTGGAGTCCGTCCAGAGAAACCATGTCGAGCAGAGAAACGGGTCGAAGTGTACACCGCAGGTTCGGAAGGGATTCCGTTTCTCGCCGCATAAAACGCGAGAAAAGAAGATTCAGATCCGACAGCAAGTCGTTTGTTTTTGAGTCGTCAACAATGCGCTCCACGAAATGTTTCGAGTTCTCGGATCGCCCCTTTTTCGATGGTGGTCTTCTTGCATCTCCAGAGAAGCGGAGACGCGACACCGAGGGAACCATGAGCCTCAGTCCTTGTCACCTGTCTCTCCTGCTGCTTCTCAACGTCCACACGCTAAGATTTCCCGCGAACAGGACAGAAGAACCTCGCGGAGTGGGCGTAGGCGGCGCTTCTTCTTTGAAAAGCGCCGGTTTCGCTCCCGTCGAGAGAGGCGCGAGTCACCTGCGGAGCGGCGAGAAGGCGAGTGAAAAACAGAGGGTCAAGTTAACGCGCAAGAGAAGACGGAGGGAGAAGAAAAGGAGCGCCCAGTTGAAAGAGACACGAACAAGACACTTTTTCAGCGTTTTTGCGTGTCTTCGGTCGCCGTTCTGTCTCTTCGTTTCGCAGTCTCGCGGAAACGCGGGGCGCTCTTGCGAACAGTCTCACACGCATGCGCAGTTTCTTTCAGTCGAGCTGTGAGTCCCGTTGCCCCACGGAGTCGCGCGGAAAAACACGAGCGATTTGCATCTTTTTCTGCATTGCAGTATCGTTTTCGTCTTCCCCTCTTCTGCAGCCTCTGAAGGATCTCTCTTTTCCTCCGCAGGAATCCCTCTCGCCTCTGAGAGCCGCTTCCACGCCCCCTCTCGACGCCACTCGAGTCGACTCCTCTCGAACTCGACCCTGACCATCCTGTTCTACGAAAGCTTGCATTAAGTCTTATATATTTACTTATACATTTATGTATATTCGCGACTACATACGTCCACTGCGTCCACTGTGTTTGCTCGTTAGAGGAGAATATAGACCAAAACGATCTCGCGTTCACCACCTACACTGCGAGGATCGACTGGACAAAGTCCGGTGGGGTGGCGGAGCTGAACAACTTCTTTCCTCTCCCCTCGCCTTTCTGTTTTTTTTTCGAGACCACAAGAGCCCTCAAAGCAGATTCGTCGCTCCCGTTGATTCTGTTGTTTCTCGTCGCACGCGATCCATACACATCCGTAGATACATATGCGTATATTCGCTTATATTCTCTGTGATCCAAGAGCCGTTCCTCTTTGAGCAGGTTTCACACGAAAAGAATCCAGCAGTTCAAAGGGGCTGTCGGACCTGTTCTTTTCTGGACCTCGGTGTTTGGCTGCCCTTCTTTTTCGTGTGTTCCTTGTTCCGTTCTTGTCTCCGGTCTGCTTCCCGCTTCTCGCTCGCGCCGTGATTTCTGGAGATCTTCCCCTCGCCTCGTCTCTCTCGCTTGCTGGTTCCCAGGTCTCCTTTTCCCTCTCGGCAGACTCACTGCCTCTTTTCACCGTCTCGTCTCCCCTTTGTTCCACCTTTTTCCTCTCCAAGTCTCCGATGATGGATTCTTGCATGGGCGACGAAGACCAAGGCTTCGTCCCAGTCCGGCGTCGGGGGCGCAGCCGGAAAGACTTCCAAGAGACAGGTTCGGCGCCGTACGACTCGAGAGGTGACAGCGTCGCTGCGCCTTCTCTGGACGTTTTGCAGCCTGCCGCTGACGACCTGACTCTGGGCGCCGGCGTCGAGGAGGAGGAGTCTCCGCCGGCGGCCAGTGCGGCTTCTGACCGTTCGCTCCCCTCTTCTTCGCAGCCGCGGACGACGTCGTCCGCGGCTGCGAAGAAGCAGTCCCCGACAGTTCGGTTCGAGGTGCGAAGACTCTTGGTGCCGCCGCACCGCATGTCGCCCCTGCGGAAGCAGTGGACAGAGATCCTGGAGCCGCTGGTGACGCATCTGAAGCTGCAAGTCCGGATGAACTTGAGGCGTCGCTGCGTTGAGCTCCGGACGCGCGTCGGCGTCGCGGCGCAGAAGGCCGAGGCGTCGGTGAGAGACAGCGTGCAGGCGAACAGCTCGCTGCTTCAGAAAGGCAGCGACTTCGTCCGGGCGTTTCTCCTCGGCTTCGAGGTGAGGGACGCGATTGCGCTGCTGCGGCTGGACGACTTGTTCATCGAGTCGTTCGAAATCAAAGATGTGAAGCGCTTGAACGGCGATCACCTCAGCCGGTGCATTGCGCGGCTGAATGGACGCGAAGGGAAGACCAAGTACGCGATCGAAAACGCTACTCGCACGCGCCTCGTCTTCGCAGACAGCCGCATACATATCTTAGGGTCCTTCGAGAACATCAAGCTCGCGAGACACTCGATCTGCTCTCTCGTCTTGGGCGCGCCCCCAGGGAAAGTGTACAACCACCTGCGGACAGTCACGCGACGCCTCGCAGAGAGACTCTGAGCCTCTCTCCCGCCGAGCGCGACCGGCGCAGAAAGCATATGACGAGGGAACGGACGGGGAGAAGAAGCAGGCCGAAGAGCGCAGCGAGAACAGCCGCGGAGAAGAGGAGCGAAGAGAGGGGCCTCGCGTGAGGGGAGAGAGATGGACGCGACGTCTGCGCAGAAGGCCTGAGAGCAGGACAAGCAGCGAAGAAAAGAGAAAACGGAGAAGAACATGGACGGAGAGACGGGGAAGGGGGGCATGCGAGTAGGGGGAAATGCGATGTCGGGCACTGCGTGTATGCGTTCGACTCCACAGGCAAAAGCGGCTCCGGGGAAGTTCGCAGGACGAAGAGGCAAATGAAGAAGTTGTCGCTGCATGCGTCAATGAAGGTAAATTGCGGCGAGTTGCGGGAGGCTGGTGCCGGAGAAAGAGAGAGACTTGCAAGGACAAGACGAGGAGATGAGGGAACTCAGAGAGGAGAGGCGTGAGCACTCGCATTGCAAGTTCGAGAAAAGGGAAGAGAGAGGGACAGACGAAACGCGTGGAGCGCACAGATGTAGAAACGGCGACTGAGAGCAAGGAGCGCTTGTGTCTGAGGCGGAGCAAGAGGGACAGCAGGAAGCAGACGGGAGATGAGAGGTGATCCGCAGCACAAGAAGAAGAAGAGTCACGCACTGGAAGACACGACAGAGGCGCGGAAGAGTCTGGAGAAGGAGAGAACGAAGAGGAGGCAGAAGAGGAGGCAGAAGAGGAGGCAGAAGAGGAAGAAGAGTGAATGACCTCCCTGTCTGTCAAGTGGATGAACCGCCGATCGAAAGAAACTGTTTCCGAGATTCAGGTGACATGTGAAATAGGTTTCCTGTCCGACGGCTGTCACTCTTTGTGTTGGTGCTGACAAAGAAGACTGAGCGTCCCTGACCTCCGAGTTTCAACGATTGATGTTCATGCGTTTATAAAACGTTCACCACTGCCTTCCGTGACGAGTGGACTGCACGAGGCCAGGCCGTGAAGGGCATTCCCCGTCGGAGTGCGATCTCGTGAGAAATCGTTTCATCCTGCGAAAAAAAGCGCTCGCTCGGAACTGTAACTTGCGCCCCTGCCGTGCCTGGCGTTGTTCTGAACGCAGATGCGCGTCCCTCTGCTACGTCGTTTGTCTGTTGGCTTCCTTTTGGCCATGTCTCCCTCGAGCGGGTGTCTCGGTGTCTTTTGCAAAGGAACGTGAGGCGTGACGAGAAGGAAGGTCGGGCAATGCTTCCCCGCTGTGTCTCGCCTTTTGTCTCTAGCCGTTAAATCGATCTGGAAAGTCCTCGAACGTTCTCGCTCGACCTTGGTCAGCGCCCCCTGCGCTCCGGAGTGTCAGTGTGCAAAGCAAAGGTCCTCAACTTGAACTGAGGAGGCAGGCACTGCCAGGCGTTCGGCTACAGCTCCTTGAATGTATCCTATCTGTTGGGGCAACGAAGAACTGTCGCACATTTTTCAGCAGTGGAGTTGATGTGCCGGACAGAAGACTGCTCTCAGCGTTCGTAACTCCGTCAGGTCCGTGATGCTCACTGGCGTCCAGCGTCGCGAAGTTTTCAGGGGAATATCCCTTTCACTGGAAACGCAACTCCCTTCTTCGGAGAATACATAGGCCTCACTCAGAGTTTGCATGAATTCTTGTTGAAAAAAGACTTGCCCGGATCCCTAGTATGCAGCACCCGCAGCCTTGGACTTGGTGCCGATATCCAGAAAGCGCGGTGGTTGATGTGAACATGCGGCTGAGAAGCAAGTTCGGCAAAGTCTCCCTTTAGCTGTTGGAGCACCTTCGCGAACCGAGTTCCCAGTTTCTAGAATCCGTTACCCAAAAAGTGGAGCCTCATATGTTTCCGCGAAAAACAAATCAACGGATCATACGTTCCACGTTAGAACGAAATCCGAGATCAGGAAATACGGCGCCTGCAAGGGACGAACGGGGAAAACAGCGCTTTGCCAGGTGGCGTGAGATGCACTCTTATTTCGCGCAAACTTTCGAAGCTTCAGTTACAGTCTGTGTGTGGCCAAAGCGGTCGAGGTTCAGTATGTTTCCCCTTGTGAGAAACACGGGAAGAAGCACTGAACATCCCTCGGAACGCCGATCCAGTGAACGCGAATCGCTGGATGCGAAGGAAACCGTGTTCGTCCCCTGAAACAGCTCCGTTTTCGGCTTGTGTTTTTCCTAAAACATCCCTCTGAAGAAACAACTAAGCTCCCGCATTGTGGCGCCGCGAAAGCGACAGCTTGCCGGCAGAAGTTACTGCGAGAGTTCTGCGGTGGGCAGAAAAGGTGACAATAGGAGCTTGTTCAAGAAACACAGTCTTTGTGGCCGCTAAAACGTATGCATGAGAAGAAATAAACCTGTTTGACAAGACTTTCGAGACTCTTTGTGAGCGCGAATGCAGATGTTGAAGACTTATCGCGCGATGTGCTTCAAGCTGCAGAGCACAGCTCAACCTTGAGGCTGTTCTGACTCGTGCGGCGCCGACCACCGGCAAGCGCTGAGAACACAGCCAATCTGTAGGCAGATAGATCGATTTTCTGTTTTGATTCCCCGTGGTAACACAGTCAAGGCACAGCGGCAGGAGTCACCTCAATCCGTTTCTTTCAGGCAAGCGGTACAAAAGGCGTGAAACTAAATTCTTTTTTTTTGGGGGGGGGGTGCCTGACTAGTCCGACGGCAGCGCCGACGGTGAGAGGCGACATCGATGCTACTTTGTCTCTTTCAGAAGATTTCTTGAGCGCAGCGCAAGGGAAGACAACTGGTTCAAAAGGACTAGCACAGTTTCTGATTCCCGACGGGGAAACGGGTGGACTGCGGCTTCTGAACGCGAAAGACAAAATCGACGAAGAAGCGAAACGGTCTGCTCTTCCGACGATGGGGACAGCGGTGTGCTGTGTGAAGTGATGCACACAGACTCCAGGAGTGCTATCGTTTCCCTGAAAGTGAAAGGTTCTTTCTCGTTCAGAAGGGTGGAAACCACAGCAGACAGGAAGCGTATAGTTCGGCCGAAATGCTGACACATGGATGCGGCTCGAGTTAAAGGCGAACAGTCGAGCAAGCCCGAAAAATGACACATAAACGCGTTTACTTACCTATCTAGACCTACTCATATCTGTAATGATGTGGTGTTTGCAGATTCAAAGAGAAGGTTTCATCTCAAAAAGATGGATTCTACCGTTCTTTTCATGCGTGTAGGGCATGAAGGTCGTGGTTTCTCGTCGCTTTGCCTGTTCAGGAAAGAGCGTCCGTCTCCTTATGTGGAACTACTTTTCGCACCTGTAAACGCTGTTTTTCCAACGAAAACCGGCTTCTAGCATTCTAAAACACCACTACGACAATTTTCCTTTCTGGTCGCTGCCCTTTTTTGAGTCTCGTCGTCGGCTGTTGAGGTGTTCTCTTCTTTTCCTGGCCGCGTTCAGCGGGTGTCTTCTTGAGTTTTGCGAAGAGTGCTTTCTCAGCAGAGTGACCTGAATTGGATTTTTTTTCTCGGCACTTCAGTTGTCTAGCCAACTGTTTCTCGTTGTAACAAACGCGACGGACGGGCTGTTTTCGCTTGATGCGACCGCTTTTCTCACCCGCTTTCGAGAGGTGCGCTGATTTCCGCCACAGAAAATTCCAGTCTTTGTGTTTGTCTCGCGGCTTTTCTGTTTCGCGAACTTTGGAAGACCAGAAATCTCGCCTTTTCCCCGCCGTTCGGTTTAGTCGGTTTCTCTCCATACGCTTTCCCTATTTTTTTTATCTGTGTCTCAACGTTCGCCCTTCTTTCTTCGCGTCGACGCCGACGGCGTCTCCGGTCACATTTTCTTCCTTTTTCGTTTGTTTGTCTGCTTCGTTTTTTAGACGGGGCGCGCCTGGTCTCCACCTTCTCCGTATTTTGGAACTCCCGTTTCCTTCCGTCTCTTTCGTTGCTTTTCTGGCCTCCCCGGTGTACGCACAAAGTGTGTATGCACACGGCTCTGTGGAACAACAATCCTTTTTCAGAAACGAAAAAATGTCGATCCGGTAGGTTTCCGTGGGAGACTAACGCGCGGAAGGAGTCCAACGAGAAAAGCGTCTAGCTCTTTAAACACAGACACGCTTCAAGCTTTCGCAGATGACCAGAAGAAGGATTCCTTTTGAGACTCTTTCATCTTTCCTTTTCTCTCTTTGTCGCTCTTCTCGTCTCCGAATCTCTCGGTTTCGTGCTCTCGCTTTCCCCTCTTCTCGTCTTACGTTAGTCTCTGGTTCCTGCTTTTCCCCTCGGCCGATACTCGTTCGCTTGCCCCTGTGCGCTGTCTTTCGTCTTTTTCAAAGTTATTCGGCTTCTTCGGAATTCCTCTCTCTGTTATCTCTTCTGTCTTCTGCCCCTTCTCTCCGCTCTTCTCCTCCCTGCCCGATCCCCTCCCGCCCTTCTCTCATCTCTTTCTCTCTGTCTCTTCTTTCCCTCCAACCGTTTCTTCTTCTCTCTCACTGTGTCTGTTGCAATTGGCCGAGGGTACTTTTCGCTTTGACTACAGCAGAGGTGAGTTTTTTCCATCTTCTTGTCTGGAGAGGACGCCTCGCTTTTCTGGCCTAGCAAAGCCTTCCAGCTTGGTCGCGGTTTCTCCCGACGACACAACTGACTCAGCACAGCGCCAATGCCCGACGCTTCTCCATACTCGACCTGCGGCACAGCGACATCCACGAGTCTGCTTCTGCCGTTGCTTCATGTAGCTTTGCCTTCTTGCTGCATGCTCCTTTCTTTTATGTTTTTTTTATTTGTCCTCGTGAGGCAACAGAAGCCATGGGGGCTACACAGGATAACGGGGCATCCACCAGAACCTGGTATAGATGAATGCACTTTGGAGGACTGTCCATTCTTTCGAGCGTGCCGCGCGTTTTCCTCCTTCACTGGTGATCTTTCTCTCTCCCTCCCCTCTGCAAGGAGGAGAAACATTCTTCTCTGGAGAGGAGGGGATCCTCCTCCTCTCGCGCGCTGTCTCTGTCTCCTGTCTCCACTTCCAGGCGTCTCTTCCGTCTCTCGTTTCTTCTCTCGACAGATCCTTGAGCGACTTGCAGCGGCGGGAGGACGGAGAAAAGAAAAACACCTCGAGTTTCACAGGAGGAGAACGCTCCGGCCTCGCGGTCGAAAACCCCTCTGACGAGGAATCCCCAATTGGAGACTTTGCGCATGCAGTGTAAACCAAGAAAGAAAAACCATGTTGCGAGTGCGATGACTAGGTTACCAGTGCGGGCGGAAATCGATCTGCCAATCTGTGTCTTTCTCCCTACTTCTTTCCTTCCTATATCTCTTTTTCCATCTCTGTATATAGGTGTGCTCATGCGCGTTTCTCTCTACTTTTGTATTCATACAGATATGCATGTATATATTAACATATAAATACATATGTATTTGTATATATATATATATATATATATGTATCTGTTTGCATCCCTATATGCGTGGATATATTCATGTGCAGTTCTTTGTGTCTTTTTCGTTTTCGTTGCTGTGTCTGTTTTCTTGGTTCCTTGTTGGTGTGTCACTTGTTCTGAATTTTCTTCTGCAGCACATGCGCAGGACAAACTTGTGCCATCTCCACCTGTATGGAACCGCCGGCGTTCGCTCTTTGTGCAATGCATTTCTGAGGGAGGTTTCCTTCGATATCGCTGCCGCTCTCGCTGGCTACTGGGCCGTCTTCTCCGTTTCGTTTGCTTTTTCTCGACAGAAGAGGAGCTGCACCTCCAGGGGCGCGGCGCGTCACGGTGTACAGAAACGGTTTCATAGTGGACGACGGCGAGTTTCGCTCGCTGGAGGATCCAGACAATGTTCGATTTCTTGATGAATTGAAGGCGGGGTAAGAGCAGCCTTTTTCGCAACTCGAGGCTCCTCTCAGGTGCACAAAAGAGCCTGGAGAATTGTTTCCTTTCACGGGTTGTTCCGCCCTGGCCTTTGTTTGGGAGAGCTACCGTTTCTCGGGGATGGAGTCAGCGCACACAAGCCGCGATTCCCTTCACCTCAAGGTTTTTTCTGCTCTTCTCTTTCGGCGAGCGTTCTGGAGTTCAGTGTCCTACGACATCCAGCGGAGTCCACGTCGGCTGCGGTCTCGGCCTCTGTGCTGTAAAAAGGACCCGCCGAACAGCAGTGTGTTCTGAGGAAGAGGAGTTTCCTTTTGTCCGGAAAGCTCTGGGAACTACCTCTTAGACGACGTCTGCTTCGCTGTCGACTCGCCTGGTGCACTCCCCAGGTTCCTCTCCCAACGCATCTCGCGTCGCCTCATCACCTCTTAGAGTTTGGGGTCCGTCTCCGCGCCCTCCTCCTCGGTGTCGTGGTGAATGCGTGCATTCGAGTGTCTTTTCTTTTTCGAGTCTCGCTGTTTCTTCAGCTTTGCTCCTCGGGAGCTGCAGGAGGGCGGCCGGCGCGTCCACGTGGAATTGGTGAATAAGCAGTCGGAAGTCTATCATCCGCCGCCTCCTCCGGCGGTAAGCAGAGAGCGCGAAGGGTCTTGGGCGTTGCAGGGAGAGATCCCTTCTTTCGTTCGTGTTCGTCTGTCGGTTTTTCACCTGGAGCAGGTTCTGTACCCCGAAGTGATTCTTTCCTCCGTGCTCTCCTCTATATCTCCAGTTAGCTCCGCTGCCTTTTTGGAGCCCAACTAGCTGTTCGGATCGGGGCGCGGGGCGGCGACCCCTTCGAAGGCCGCCTCCGAGTGTCTGTCCTCTTTTTTGTGTCGTGGAGTCTGTATTTCTTCTCCTCGCGCGCGGGTTTTCTTCGCCCGTTGCTTCTGCTTTATTCTCAGTACGTGTTGTTCAGTGGAGACGGCCAGCGGTTGTCTGCAGACGAAGGTGTGGCGAGAGGCACTTCAGCACCGCGGGGCGATGTGGATGTCAGCCGCGGCGCGGTGGCGGTCGATGAGAGTCAGCCCACGACCATGCTCCAGTTCCGTCTCCACGATGGGCAGAGACGAACTCAGAGATTCAACGAAACTCACACCATTGCCGACCTACGCGAATTCGTTTCCCAGTAAGCGATAAAGATAGCTTGTTTTTCGGGGCCAAGTATCCTGAGAAAAAAGACCAACAGGAGATTCCTGTTCAAAACTACACCATATAAAGACGCGTGTCAACATCTACATGTCGACGCCTGTATAAGGGCTTCTGTCCATGCCTATGAACACTACCAATCTAAAATGGTGATGTCTTTGTGCTATGAGACGAGCGGTTGTTTAAGACTAATTTAAGCGCACCCACTGTAATATGTAGTTTACTTGCAAGCTGGAAGACGGAAGCGTTATTATGCTTGTATCTGTATACAGACTTTCGTTTATTATTATGTATATATACATATATATATATATATATATATATATAGGCACAAATGCCAACATGCTGTCTTCACAATGACAAAGGCGTCTGTATATATATATATATATATATATGCATGTACACAGTGTCCGCGAAGAATATGCAACAACGGAGTATGTTTTAGGCGGTTAGATAGATCTTTATGCGACTGTCGTGGAGTCGTTGGTCGGTAAACTGAGTAAGGATACATGTAGACATTGCTGTCTGACCAGTGTGGTTTCGACTGTTCTGCTGCTAAGAGGGTTCATAGGTCTACGCATGTGTGGCACCAATGTTTCCTTTTTCTCAGGGTGGCACCAGTAAATGGAGAAGTCCGTCTTCTTGAGGGTTTCCCCCCGAAAGAAATCACTGCAGCGCCGTCGGCGACCATCAAAGAAGCGGGCCTTCTCAATGCAGCCATTGTTCAGAAGATATGCTAGACGACAAGGAACGGACAAGGACTGGCGAGTTCCCCGCGCAGACGCCAAACTCAGAGAGAGGAAAGAGCGCCGCTAGAAGAGCAGAACTGAGAGGGAATGACGATTGCAACAGGGAGAAGGAGGATGTGAGAAGCAAAGCGGAGCTGGAGCAGGAGAGAACGGTGAATTTGATACGTGAGCCGGAGAGTGAAGCGACGACGCGGGGACCACGAGAGAGAAAAGACGAAAGGGGCGATCGAAGAGGAGGCGGATGCAGAGGAGAACAGCGCAAGGACAGGAAGAGAGAAGACGAGGAAAAGAAGGAGGGAAGCTGACTATTGATCTTTGCTGTTGGTCGTGACCCCCTCTTTCCCCAACCGACTGAGACAAAGAGAGAAGACTGGTGGCTGTTGTCAGAACGGGGTACAGGTGCGTCTCTGTCCCCTGTTTTTTTGAGTTGACATTCCTGTCTTTCGCAGATTTGCACAGATTTAGCAGAGCCAGTATGGAGAGGTTGGACCGCTCGCGCTCGTGCTCTTTTTCTGTGCGTCGGAATCTCTTGTGTCCAATGAGTCTGTCGTTTTCAAGAAGCAAATGGCGAGACCAAGAAGAGGTTCTCTCTCTTCGATAGGAGCCTAGAACCAGGTTGGGGGGTTGACGGCCTACGAGGACATGAGAACACTCGCGGCATTTTAGAAGTTCTTCTTTCATCGCTCTTGGCTCGCCAAGAGGAGAACAGAATGGCTGACGTTGAGCAAAGGAAATCGCAGGTGTTCCTTTCTCCTCCAGTTGATACGGAACCGGCATGAAACGCCCAGCTCGTTAGAGAGGTGTCTCCTTGTTGTCTCTGCGAATCACGTAGATGCTCCTTCCACCATTTGTGGGCTTCTTAGAGGCAGAAGGCCTCGGTCGCTAGAGTGGACGAAACACGCAGGCTGTCCGTGAGCGACACGAGAAGGCCAGAGAAGAGAATCCATCGCATGTTTCTTTATGCGGGGGAGCAAGTTTAGAGGCGATTTCTGATGCACCGCATATAGACCCGTCCAACGCAGAAAGAACCCAGTTAGGTGAGCACTCACCAGTTAGCGTCGGTGGATGGAACTGTGGAGATCTGAGGTTCTAGGCTGACACAAGGAGCTGCGACGGGGACCCGAGAAGTGACACGACACTACCAGCGGCCAACGCGAGAAAAGGGCGGTGGTACCCACGAGTAAGATGCTGAAAAGGAAAAATTGGAACTCTGGGAGTTTTAGTCGTTTCAGAGCAACGGGCTATGCGGGCGACAGGAGGAAATATCGCGCTTGTTACGTTACTACAGCACTCAACGCACTTCTCTGATTCCTGAATCCTCTTTTTCTAAATGCACCCCTGAATCTAGTTCGTCTGTAGATGCGTAGAAAGTTGCTTTCAGGAGTCTATGTCTCCATGAAGGCTTCCCTTTCTCACAGGAACTTGGCAAAGCGAAATGAAAGTCAGTCCTCACCACGGTTGGAGCAGTTGCACCTACATTTATGTTTGCTTTTCTCCAGCAAACGGGTTCCGGGCCGTGGCGCTGTTGAGGCCGAGCCAGAGCTAAGATGTGCAGGCATCACCGATCTTTTTTTCAGAAGAACGTAGCGACACATGAGAACGAGGCAGCTGCATTGAGTGCTGAGAAAGCTGTTCATCGCCGACTGTATCTCCTCTGGAACGGTAGCGCCTACCGTCCCAGTTGAGGTAACTTTCGAATTCACGTCCTCCCTGCTGTTTTCATTGTGGTGCGGACAACTGAGACAGCTCTCGTTGGAGACAGCCCTCGTCGATGTTTCATTCTTATTTCTTCGTTCTTTCTCGCAATCTCTGGGTGCCTAGCCGTGTGTCGCCTAAGAGACGTTTCATACACGCCAAGAAAGCTGTCTACGAAGGCAACACCGTGCCTGTGGTCTCCAACCTTGTTATTTTCTTTGGTGATGATATAAGGGAGAGAAGCGCGAGTCGCTCGCGTTCCGTCGTGTACTCAACTGCGGCCAAGTGACAGGCGGTTGCGAACTAGAATGGCGTCCATTCGGCGTTCCCTAACCCCAACGGAGTTCAGTCCTTCTATTTCTACAAGAGTTTTCTAGAGAACCCCTCCTCCGGTTGAATAATGGGATAGCAAAGCCTTCTAGAGACTTGGCTGTGGCATGCCTCCGTCAGAAATCTCTCTATTCTAGAGATCAGCGACAGTGTGAGGCTGTCTGTTCAGGCAGCCCTCACAAATCTGTGTCCAGCGGTACTGTGAAGAGGCAAGAACCCATTGTCGAAACGGCGAAATTCCAAGTTTATACAGCTGTACAATCGTTTGCGTCTGGGTATCATTTCTCTTTTTTGTTCGCTTCGTTTTCCTCTGGTGCAAGGGCGCTTGCCCGAAATCCGTACTCTCTAAATCTGTCTATGCAGCGACGTCAACCCGCCAAACGCGCGACCGGCAACTCGCGGAACGTGTGCTCCTGCCCGGGTGCTTCTGCAATGCTTCCTTGCTGCGGTTTTACAGCGCTTCTCTCTGCCATTTTGAGTCGAGTTGAGAGCCACAACTAACCCTCAAGCTCTAGAATGTGGTTACCTAAAGAGATTTTGTCGTCTCTCCACCTCGATCGTCTACCAGGAACTGCCTAGGCAAATCCGCGGACTCCGCGTTCTTCGTTTGTTGGTGGAGGTAGCCTTCACATTTTTAGATCTGTTTTCCCTTAGCCTACCTTTTTCTCGGATCTTCTTGAATCACTAGCTGGGCTGGGAACGAAATGTTGTTTTCATGTCGTGTTGAGTCCAAGACCTTCTTACGGGCCTAGCCAGGCTTCCCCTGGACCCGGATGCGCAGGCTGGAAACCGAGGAGCACACCCCCGCGTTTCTCTCCGTCTCCGTCTCTCTGAAATTTTCGGCTGAATTCGATTTTCGCTCTCAAAGCGACTAACTTTGTTGCAGTCCTTGGTGACTGCAAGTATGAGGAGCGTTTTCCTTCCGCCCACCCTGTTGGCTTTTTCGCCGTTCTCCGGCCTTTCAACCCGGCCTTTTCCGGATAGCTTCTCGCAGCCTTCCTAGCTGTACGTGAGTGCCACTTCTTCTCGCGTTTCCTCCGGGTCGTTTGCCAATCTGTCCAAAAACGCCATCTTGCTTGCCTTCTTCCGTGCTACACCATTTTCAGCCTTTCCTCCCCATTGACCTACTATTCGTTTTCCCCTCGCGTTACCAGATCTCGTGATCCCGCACGCAGAATCCAACCTCTCGCCCGCCCCCCCCCCGTCTGCATGATGACGACTCCGCGGTCAATGGAGGTCGAGAGCAGCTCGGCGGCGGCTTCGCCTCAAAGGAGCCTCGCAGGTTCTGAAGAGAAGCCTTCGTCGGGTTCTGTGCCCTCTGCCCGTGACGCTTCGCCGCCTCACACCGCGAACTCCTCAGCGCGTTCAGAGTACATGACGAGGCCTCGGCAAGAGGGTGAAGGGTCGTCTCCGACGCCAAAATCTTCGCTTTCAGTGGCGAAAGCTGGGAGGCCGTTGAATTCTCAAACCGCCTCCTCGACACGCTCGCCACCAGGCTCTACGCGTCAAGGCTTGTCGGCTTTCGGCGGGAGAGGCACACCCGCTCCAACATCTGCAGAGAGGGCCGTTGGGGTAGGGGGCCTTAGGCAAGACTCGGAGCTCTCTCGAGCGAACAGCTCCGCGGGCTCTCGCACTATGAGGCCAGGCGTCTTCAGTCGGGTGCATGCGCCCCCTGCACCGCACTCGATTGAAGTCCGGGGGAACCTAGTTGTGCAGAATGTCTCGAGTGTCGAGGAGGTGCTGGCTTTGCTTGAAGATGAGAACTCGCCCTTTTCGCTCCAACTGCAAGACGTGGAACTCCGCGTCGGCCCGAACCAAGTCGCGGGCCTCGGCGCCGCAATCCCTGACTTGCGCGAGCACCTCCGGGCTCTCCAGAGAGAACAAGATGAGTCGCATGCTCTGGGGCGGACGAGAGAGACAGCTGGGACCTCGCGTTCCGCTTCCCTGAGAACCAACGTCGTTCTCCGAGGAGTCGTGGAAGGACGAAGAAACCTCGGAAGTCGGGCGCCACAAGTCGCGGCCAGGGGCCCGCGCGCCCCTATCGCTGGAGCCTTAAGGCCCGCAACCTCACTGGCCTCGGTCCCCGCTCGGCGTCTTCCCTCTGGGCCTCCACCCTCGTCCTCAGCCGTGCTACCTTCGGCGACAGAAGTCCGAGCTGCTCGAGCCCGAGCTGCAGTCGCGACGGCGTCGGGAGCCCAGAGGCCCGCAGAGGCAAACGAAGCTTTGCATGCACAGGAACAGTCGCAGTCTCTCATGGCGAGGCTCTCCGAGGTGCAGGAAGAGGTTAAATCGCTTCTTGCTAACGAAGGCGTGGTGCCGGCTGCTGACGCCACAAAGGGCAAAGGAGACGGAAAGGGGAGAGAAGGTGAGGGCGACAAAAAAGGAGACTTTGGAGGGAAAGGCAGATTTCAAGGCAGTGACAAAGGAATCCCGGAAAGCGGCAGTGCGAAGGATTTTAGCGCAAGCAGCAACGGCGCCAGCCGGGCGGCCAGTAGCAGCTCCAAGCCAGCGAGCTCCCACCCTGGAAATCATGGAGAGGCACAAGAAACAACGTCGGACGGAGATCTCAACCCGGCAGAGAAAGGAAAATCAGGGAAAGGAAGCGAGGAGAGAGAGAACGCAGAGAAGGACGAAAAGGAGAGGGACGCGACAGAAAGGATGGAGCAAGAGAAAGAAGTGAAGGAAAAGATAGAGAAGAACGAGGCAGAGAAGGAGATTGAGGAGACGGTGAAGCCCGGTGGGGTGGCGGAGGGAGCAGGGAAGAAAGATAACGGAAAACAGGAAGGCCAAGAAGAGCCAGCGAGATCTGGCATTAAAGCAACAATCGAAGGTGTGTTCCGTCAAGTACCCTCGTCTGAAAACATTGATGAAATGGCACAGCAGGGAGAAGCGCCGCAGGTTGAAGGTGAATCGATACAAGCAGAATCTAAAAAATCAGAAAACGCAGAAGATGGAAAGAAAGAAGACACACAGAATGACGAGACACCGAAAGAAGAGACACCGAAAGAAGACACACCGGAAGAAGAGACACCGAAGGAGACGTCGAACGAGGAGGCACCGAAAGAAGAGGTATCGAGTAGTTGGTTTTGGTGACAGACAGAATAGCGAAGGCCGAATGCGAGAACGATGCAGCTACCGACACGCCGACTCGTCACCTAGTCGAGAACGGATCGTTCCGTAGGCTTCACATTCAAAAACGAGACCACACGATTTCTGGTGAGATTATTTCAGTTGTTTCCGAGTCCATTAGCATCCGTGCGGAAGATTCAACACTGTGTATTGCATTCTTTTTCTTAACAGTTTCGCCGCCTGTTGAGCAATCGCTTGAGACATAATGCAGAACGGACAACGTATTTTGTGTTCGGAATGTCTGTCACTAAACAAAGCGTTAAGGTGGTCTCCACAACGACAGACAAACGTGTTTTTTGTGCACTCGGTGGATCGACTTCCTCTTTTTTGTCTCTCGCCGACGGCACTGCTTCCGAGATCGTAGGGGCGGCGGTTGTCTTCTTTTGGGCTTCGAGTTGAGAAACAAGGCATAGAGTGGAAGAGGGCGTCTCGTCGGACACGTGGTAACGCCTGTCGCGTTGTGGCCGTTTGTCTCTGCCATCTCCAAATCTCTGTTTGTCAGTGCTTTATGGACCGCTTGCCCCCCGCCAAATGCCTGTTAATCCTCGTCTGTGGAGTGTGTCATTCACTGTTTTTTATTCCGGTAGCGGTTGCATGCGGTGTTCGCAACGCCCTTCCTCAGGGTACTTACCTGTTGGCTGCGAGGCGCACTTTCCATACGTATCTCTGCATGTTAGTGTCTGTTATGCCGTTAAATCTCGGACCCACACCCTGGGCAATGATAGAGATCGCATCTTGCCAGGATCACATAGGCCATGTGCACGCGAACCTCAGCGTGTAGACATGTATCTATCTATGACCTTGGCTGCATATATATATATATATATATATATGTACGAAGGTTTCTGGATTTACATATATATGCAAAGATAGGTAGGTTGCGTGGCACGGTATCGACCTGCTGCGGCGAGAGTGTGAAGCGAAATTTTGTATTCCTCATTTTCTGAGGAAAGCTGTTTGCCTGGCATCTTTTGTGCCAGTGGATTAAGTTTCGCTTTACGATTCCGAGCGAGTTCAGGCTGGACAAGAGTGTTTTTCTATTCTATGCAGTCAATAACGGGGTGGGCAAACAAAAGAAAAAGGTAGACGCGGGAAGTGCTTTGGGAGCGTTGCGGGACTGTGACTTCGTGTGTGTACCATTTCTTGCTTTCCGTCGCATGCATTTCGCTCTTCTGTCTCATTGCATTGAGGCTTCGAAACAAAACGTATTTTGCAGTTTATTACCGTCCATATGTTGACGTTGAAAGGGACATCTCGCCGCCTTACCCCTTTGTATCACCAGTTTGGCACCTTTACCGCCTTTCAAACGTACATTCCCCTATTCTTTTTAAGGGAAATCACCTACATCGCATCCTACGGCGCCAGGAGGCTTCCACGGATAGTCCTCACGAAACCGTTTTGAGACGAACATGCACATACACGAGTGAGAAAATACGATATACGTGCTAGCTTTACTCGCTGGACACATCGAGGGGAAGAGACAGCTCAACGAAGAAGCGGAGTCGGTACCTCATAAATAACGACGAGCACGGATGAAGCGGAACCTTCCCTCTTGTTTCCTGTTTTTAATAAAAGTACGAGGGAGGAATGTCGGGCGTTTGTCCTCCATATACTTTCCCGTAGTTGCTTGCTGAGTTCCTCGGCTTACGCTGGGCGCACTGACACACCACATGTATCTATATTTTCATGACTTGTATGCGTTAGTTCTGTTCCAGACCTCACGTTGTCATCTTGACTGTTTTTTTCTTTTTCAGTGGCCCCAGCGTTTCTCCCGACCCGGAGACCTTCATGCTTTCGTGGAACAAGTAGCAGGTGGATGAAGCACCGGCCGCGCGGTCCGCACAACTTGCGACACGGTTCCCGAAACACTGAAACGGGACGAATGAAACATTTCACGCTGTTTTCAACTCCGTTCCTCGCCCTTCTGTCTGGCGTTTTTCGTCGGTAACCCATTTGGATGGGCCGTTCGTTTTGTTCCTTTTGCAACTCAACCCAGATACAACTAGCTTGCCACATACAGGGTTACACGTTTTTAGATCCGTGTAACAGGAAAGTAGAACGACTATTCGACACCCTCTGGCTTCCCCAGTCAGACAATCCAACAAACATGGCGCTCGTGGGCGTTGTGTCTCTCTGTTCTTGAATTTTCTCCTAAGTCCAAATCTAAAAGTACGAAACCCTTCCTGTCTCATACACGCACTAGGAACGCGACTTTGTTCTCACGGCGGCATCTTGTGGTGGCTGCCCAATATCGGGTCCCCTGTTTTGGTTAAAGAGTGTGGCCTTTTTGAGTCTGAATGTTTTGTTAAGCAGGTATTCTTTCGTGCCTCTTCTTCCGCATCGTCCAGTTCCACATATCTCCATTTTCCCCATGTGTCTCCTGGAAATCCCTTCACTACTTTGTCATTTCTGACTTTCGCTGCCTCTCTTTAGAGGCCCCCTGTGTTGCCTCCCGCAAGTGGACCGAGCCGCTAGCGCTGGACTCGGTCGAACACACGTTCGATTCGACACACCTCGCATTCCCCGCTGCACCAGATTTTACTGAGAAATGCCTGTTCCACTGGTTTGAATAGAGTCATTTGAGTAGCTCGAGGTGCTATAAGGTTATTTTCACGGATCTCAAACCTTTCTTCCCGTGTTACTGACAGGGAGCTTGATTTTTCGCGACAGCAGGCTAGATAGTAGCCGAACCCGAATCCTCAACAGCCCACTCCCCACGTTGTTGCATAGTCCGTCCACGCACGGAGCGGCGTTACCGACAAGGAAATTGCATACTGCCGAGATTCGAGACTCTTCTCGCAGATCTATCTCGCGTGGAAGTTGCTGCGTCAGCTGGGAAGCTGGATCCCAAAAATGTCTCGATATCGAAGCTGCGATTGGGGTTGAATGCCGCTGCTGCCAAATGGCCCCCTATTTCTTCGCTCGCAGGCAGGTTGCCCGGCACACGTTGTCACTTGTGAACGGTGATTTCCTCGCTTCCTGGCTTTAGATGGCAACTCGTAGACGCATGAGGAACTGACACACTTGAAAAAAGGTGCGGACTTTCTGAACCCTTCCTAGAAATTGACACTTCATGCTACTCCACAGCCGGCCGCTCACTCCGTCTCTGTCACAGTTCCAGTGCGACACTTTTTTCGTCACGTGCGTTCCTAGGCGTGTCCAGCGCGGCAACTCCACTTTGATTCTTCGAGTGCGTTTCCTGAGAACTGCTCCCACGTCGCTGGGGAAAAACCCAACGATATCTACACCTTCTACGGGACCGAGGTCGACTGTGCATCCGTGCTCAGCAAACCGGGACTAAAGAGAGACGTTGTCTCAGGGTAGTGGTTTTGTTGGGAATTTTGCAGAGCAAAGGGGAGAGCCTCTTTTAGAATTCGGCTGTCGTCTTTCTAACTTTCTACCTCGAGGGTGAGAGCAGTTGTGGAGTAGTCTAAAGCCGTTTTTACGCAACTAGCGGCACGAGATCCTCGCCGGCAAAGATTGGAGAGTGACCCTCAACTTTTTTTTCTCAGCGCGTATCTCTCTTCGACAGCCTTTGCCTTTACTCGGCTCGCAGCGACGCATGTGTGCCATGTCCTTCCTTCTCCATCGATTTTTTTCATTGGCGCCTGTGCTTGGCGACGCATTTCCGTCGGTGTTTTCCCATTCTCACTTACCGCCTACTTTTCCCTTCATCCCCTTTTTCTGGGCCTCTCCACCTGGCAAGCTTCTCGCTTGGACTACCAAGCTCGTGACGAACTCTTCCATCTGGAGAGGAGGGTGTGGCGCTCTGTATGTAGTGTCTGAGGAGAGGGACCGATTTGCACAGAACTGTAGTTTTTCGGGACTAAGGCCAACATAATCAATTGAACGGTCTGTTCAGCCAGTAGTTCACCATCAACTACCTATTTTCGACCTGGTACCGACTGTATTATTGCGGCACAGGTGTTCCCAGCTTCGGGGTTCTACAGTTATTACGAAGCTCCTCTCTCCCTGATTCCTGACGTACATAATATACAGTCGTAGCAGGTTGAAGGCACCTTAGCCTTCTGCGCCGTCTGTCTTCGTTTAAGACTTTCACCGTTTTTTCTCCACGTTCAACTGTCTCACCTCACTGTCTTTCTCTATTGTTTCGTACCAGGTGCTTGGCAACCGAGACAAGTCCTGGGTTCCGCTGGGTTCGATGTCTGTTTCAGAAGAGGATGAAGGACGACGCATGCGCAACGCATAGTCGACTGCCTCTTGCTCCCCCTGACAAGAAGCCGAAGAAGTGTCGTGCACGGGAATATGGAAGCCGCGAAACTGGTCGCCAAACCTTTGCCTCCCGCGAACCCCCTCGACGAGGAACTCGCTGCTTCTCTGCGGGTTGGGGCGAAGAGACGATTCGTTCTCGTCGACTTTCGAAACTCGCACGGACAGTAGAAGGGCAGCGAGACGCAGGCAGCGAGGGCAGGGAAGAGTCGCGTGGGAGACCGGGTTGTCAGGGAGTCGCGGAGGCGAGGCAAGGAGAAAACGTGGAGGCAGACGTTCCTCGGAGGAATCTTCACAGACTTGCAAGGGAGGTTCGGCGAACACGAGGGCAACGGGCAAATACCGACGAGAGCGGAGGAAAGCAAGAGACCGAGGAATCAGAATTTCGCAGTCACTCACTTCCTTCGGGGTCTCTGTCAGCGGTGACTCGGCTGTCTGCCAGCCGTCTGCAGGCGAGAACCTCGGATGGAAAGTCAACCGCTTCGATGAAAACTACCAAAATAGGAGGAAGGGAGAATACGCCTGGAGAACCAATTCGCCGCTCTGCGTCGGGTCGCCTGTTGCGCGCGTCTGCCTCTGTGTCGCTGTCTTGTGTCTCCGCTGGGGTATCTCCGGCTCTCTCGTTCTCCTACCCGCTGCTTCCCGCCCTGTGCACGCCGAGGGCCCAGTCGCGATCGAGCTGCGGAGACAAACCGAGTCCGCATAAGCTCTTTCGTGCTCGCCGTCTCATCTCGCTCTCGCCTCGAGCTAGCGACCAGGGGAGTCGCGCGGCAAAGGTGGCACCTAGTGGCGAGGCGTCTCCCAGCGCTCCCCGTCGTTCTTCTCTCCGCTCGTCTGTCTCCCGGTTGCAGGACCAAGCGAGAAAGAAGGCGAAGGACAGGAAGAAGTCTCTTCCCGGCTCCACGATTTGTCCGAGACCCCTTGCTACGACTGAGAAGAAGGACGGCGCAGGAGCGAGGTCGCTTGAAGCGCTTCCGCGGAAGTTGAGAACGAGACCTTCTTCGATTACCACAGAACAGTCTTCTTCTGCGGAACGTGCACAAAACAGAAAAGGCAACACATGCAAAGTACCACATTTACATGACTCAAATGCCTCTCGAAACGGTCGACACACACTGGCTGGTTCCTCGTCGTACTCGTCTTGTTCAGCGTCGGCCCGACCCCGGCGGCAATCTACTGGAGTTTCGCGAGCCGACGAAGAGAGCAAGGGGAAGAGGGAGAAGCGTGGAAAAGCCGAGCTGGGTGCGAAGCCAGGCTGTAGTCAGAACGGAGAGAAAGAAAAGGAAAGCAAACGCAAGAACCCTCGGGAGGGAGGCGAGATCCTGAGTCCTCGTTTGCCTTCAGGTCATCGTCAGCCGCAAGCCCCACGGCGGGACGGTCGTCCCCAGCGTCAGTTACGCAGCCATGATACCAAGCACGAAAATCCAACTCCCATTTCCACACGGGATCCGACTTTCCCCTCTGTCCTTCCCAGCCTCACTGCACTTGCCGCTGCGTCCGTGGCGTCCCAAACTGTCTCCCTTCCGCCTGCCGTCGGCGTCTCGGAGACTGAGCGAAGGGCTGCGTCGCCCGGGGCTAGGACCCAGGCGCTCGGAAACCGATCAGACACGTTTATCACTCTCGATGCTGGAGTTACGACGGGCAGAAGCCTCACTGCATCTTTTCAAGCAGACAGCAAAGGTGTCTTGCCAGTGGTTCGCAAACCCGTGCAGGCAGTGCCGTCTCCACAGCCGCAGATGCCCAGTGCGGGATGGGAGTCGGCTTCGCTGGCTGCTCACCAGACACTTCATGGCCCTGAGTCCCTTTCGGAAAGAAGAGATATACCTGGAGGCCCTTGGTCTGAGAGGGCAGGCAGCGGAGACCTGAAATCGAGGATAGTGGATCTTCCTCTGCTGCGTGGAACCGGTGGGCCTTCGCCGATAGCTTCCCATCCTCTTGCGGGTTCTTTTTTAGCGGAGATGCGTCTTCAGATGCAGCTGAAACAGCAGCAGGCTCAGCAGCTTCTATCGTCGGCTCTGGGTTCCTCGCTGCTGTCCTTTCCAGCTTCGTTCCAGCTGTCGCCGTCTGTGGATTTTTCGTCTGCACTGTGTCCTACGGCACCCCACACGGGGCTCGATCAAACTGGAGAGGGACACACGGCCTCACAAAGAGTGCTTCCGTCTTGTTTGGGTGCGTCAGTTGTGTCCGAAGCTGTTCCCTCGGAGTTTCCTCTGCTCACGCATGCAGGCCGCAGCCACACCGCTTGGCCGCCAGCGGTGTTCGGACCCGTGTCGATGCCTGTATCTCTGGGTCCTGAGGCGAACGAGAGCTTGCTCTCACCGTCTCCATTTCATGGCGCGGATACTGGAGGCGACTATCCGCCGGTCAAGGGCCTATCCTTCGCGCCGAAAGGAACACCTGTCTCTTTGCGAGGACAGACGTTTCGAGCGAAAGACGATCTCTGGGTAGTATCCTTCGTTCCAAAACGGCGACGACTCGAGGGGTCTCGACGTCAGTGTCAACGCAGACGGGCCTCGTGCCTTTCGTCTTCGGTGTCTCTCTCTTCTTTGTCGTCGTCACCCGACTCCATTTCCGGTAACCGGATCTTGGGGAATGGAGGCCGGGGTGGTGAGACACAGCGGAAGAGCCGAGAGGACGCGCAGGATGTCTCGCGAGGTCGATGCCCAAAGCAGACAGGTGCGAAGGAGACAGATGTGAATTCCTCAAAGACAACACATGTGGACTCCACAAAGGAGACAGCAGACGATTCCGTAAGGGAGACGGGTGGAGCGCGACAGAATGGTGAGACGCTGCGCAGCTCCCAAAGGTTGCGGCAGGGAACAGAGGGATTTCTGAAAGAAAACGAGAAGAGCAAAACTGAGCCCACGGAGACAAGTGGGTCTGATGATTACCTAGGGAACTTAGCACCCGGAGCGGTGGAAGGGGGAAATGAAAAATCCCGGACGAGCGAAGCATGGCATAACACCGAGGAGAGCAATAAGAACGAAACGTCAACTTCATTTTCGGCGCACGGTGCGGCAAGCGTTGACGGAACCGCCGGCGTAGAGAGAGACAGAGTAAACGCGGCAGATGGACAAGGTGGGGCGGAAGAAAATGAGGAGGAAGAACAGTGTTGGCAAACATTTGGAGTGCAAGAGTACGGCGGCGAAGAGACTGCTCGCGAAGCCGCTCTTCTGTTCATGTTGAAGTTCAGTAGAGACGGAGTCGTCGTCCTCGATGGTCTCACACAGGATAATGTGGAGGCTTTGAGCCACCCCACGGAGTCCACCGATGAGGAGGATTGGGAGGACGAAGAGCATGAGGAAAACGGGGAAGTTGTAGACACGGAAGAGGAGGCAAGGGCGGAAGGACGGGTGGAGGCGGAGCTTGTCATGAAGAGCGATGGAAACGAGGAGGCAGCTGCTGAAGACCGGGGAGCCGCGCGTACAGGGAAAGCGACGAAGAGAAGGGAAACAAGGAGGTCTGTAGGGAACAACAGAGAAAGCCGGGATTTCTGGTCAGAGTGGATCTTCGATGACCGCGGGTTGTCTCGGCGAATTCTCGGCTCGTACACAACTCCGATTTCGGGGCTGTCTGAGGAGTCGCGCTTTTGTGCCCTTCCCCAACAAGGACTTTGTGGAGACGTCGCACTCCCAGGCAGGAAACGAGGGCGACCAAGGAAGGGCAAACACCGCTCCTCGTCTGTAATTGTGGTCAAGAAAGGGAGACGTTCCTGGAACCGCGGATCTTCGTTGCCATTTGCCACGCTTGCTCGAGGCGCGAGTCGACCCGCCTGTCTCCGCACTCGCCCTCTAGCGGCGCCTCGCAGGGGATCTGCGGCCGTTGCTGGGGATCAGGCGCTTCATCGAAAGCGACGCAAACTGTTGACGCTGTCGCTCGTGGCCGCGGTTTCCGAGGCAGGCTGCGGAAGGAGCGACGCATGCGCACGCGACGCAAGAGAGGTCGAGGGGCGCCTCTCCTCCACCGAGGAGGAGAATCCACTAAAGGTTTTCAGGGATAGGCTGTACGCGGTGCTGGGCAGAGACGTTGAAGACACCGGAAGGCGGGTCGATACCAGAGAAGTAGTGAAAGGCCAAGTTTCCGGCGCCAACACAAGGGTCGGAGAGCTTCTCTGTCGCAACCACCTGATGACGGGCAGCTTCGTCCCAACAGGAGATGGGTGGCTTCTCGACAGCGTCGACGACCTCGAAAGAGAACCTTTCTCAGCCGAACCCCTCGTATGTTCCACAAAGATTCTCACAGACCCAGTCCTCTTGCATATATATATATATATATATATATATATATATATATGTATTTATATATGGAGTGACACAAGTGAACATGTGCTTATACGGACATATGTATTATGTATGTACGTCGATGTATTTTCATGAATGAACACGTGTGCATACATGGTGTGTCAAGACGTGGACGCGGCACCGACGTTATCGATATGTTGATTTATCGGTATGCAAATACATCATTTTTTCAAAGCTGGGACTTCCCGCAGAGCGTTGCGCTAATGGCCGTAGGCTTCACAAGGTCGACTGTCCGCGTCGAGATTCAGGCAGACTGGTGCAGAGTGTGTGAATTCACAATTGGACGTTACATATTCCTTGCTCGGGGATGGTAGACGCAGGAGCACCCCAAACGTTCACTAATGCTATCGGGAAATAGGCGATCTGAAAAACCTACCTGGACCGAAAGAGGAGCAGAGTGGCACCCGGTATCTCTCAATGTCAGTCGCCCATGTATAAACATATGTATTTATATCGAGATATCTATAGATGCATAGAAATTGGATACACGCGCGCATATGGCTATATGCTGGTAAATGCAAGTGTGTGTGTGTGTACATGTCTACGTAGGTAGATCTTGACGTTGTTGACCTGGTGTTGGTGTAAATGTTGGTTCGAATACGTGGATGTTTTCTTTTGAATTCCCATGGCACTTCAAACAAGCAAGACGTTAGCTTCACCATGTGTTTCGTGTTCTCGTTTGTTCAGTCCTCGGCGTGGTATTTGATGCAAGTGAAGCTGCATGCGCTGAATCTCTCTCCCCAACAACCGCTGAGTGTGCGTGGGGCGCAGGACCTCTTGGACTCGCACGACGCTTGCTACTTCCACAGTCCGTATTCGCAGGGAAATTTTCTTCATCGTCTTCACAGTCGCTTCGCTTCTGAAGCTAGCGCACCTGCACCGCAGCCTGTCGGGTCGCCTTCAATCCATGTCCAGCTCCCGCCTTCCAGCCTCGATTCGCTTTCCGTCTCGCATCTGCTACCCGGGAGCCCATTTTTCGATAGCCAGCCACCTGGGCGGTTTTCTCAACTCGCGCAGATGAGTGGAAGTCTAGGTGGACGTTCCGCGAATGCGGCGGAAAGGGTGTTCCCTTTTAACTCTCTGTCAGGGCCGTCCGTGTCTTGCGTACCTCCTGTATCTGCCCAGACAATACCTCTTTCCTTCTTAGCATCAAAATCAGTCCGCGGTGGTGCCCCGGGTTTCCCTACTTCGTTTCCGTCTCCTTTAGCTCCTGGGGGGACCACAGAGCTTAGCGCACCGGCAACTGTTGTCGCCTCTGCGCACGCATCCCACGGGTTTCTGGCACCGATGACAACTCCTCATTCACTGATGGAGAAGTTAGCTCAGGTGCATCTGGAGTCGCCTGTGCAAACGAAGGTCGATTTCTCTGCCGTTACGGATCTTCGCGCGTCTGGAAAGTCGCCAGAAAACCCGGGCGCCGCGGCGCTCATACCCGAACCTGTTGGACCTTCCTTCCCTTTTTCTGCTGTCACTCGGGAGCTCTTGGCTCGACTCCTGCTGCAGCGGAGGCAGGGTGGGGGCGCGCAAGTGCTCGTAGGAGCGGAGGAGAGAGAGGCATCTTTGGTATCTTCTCCATCTGCGGTACAGCGGGAGAAGAGAACGGGCGAAGCTTCTCCCACACAGTGGCAAGAGACGTCCGAGCGCTTCAAGATTGACGGCATGAAAACCGGGAAAGAATCGCGGCTTTGTCAGTCGAGTGGGAGGCCGCTGGACGTTTCATGTCCGTCTCAACAGGAGGCGAATCGGAGGGAGAGCACTTCGTGTGTGCGCGTTCCGGCGATTTACGAGCACGGAGGCCGTGTAGAGCCGTCGTCCAGGGAGAAAAGACAGGTTCCGGAAGAACCGCTCGGATCTCAGGAGTCGGGGCAAAACTCGTTCGTCGCTTTCTCTGTTCCGTCGGGTGTCTCAAAGGGAACGCTTCACCACGTACCTCGGCCGGCGGCTTTGAAGAACATGAGACAGGCCCAGGGAGACGAGGGGTGTCAGCCGGATTCGGAGCGCCTCAGCTACACGGAGACGGCGCACATGCAGTTGCCTCAGTCAGACGAAGCGCAGAAGACAGGGGGATTGGCGGAAGAGGCTGGGAGTTCGGGGCATGTTGGGTCAGGGAGAAAGAAAAGAGGTGGGGAGATGCGGAAGGCAGTACGGCAGGCGACGGAGGAAGACCAGCTGCGCTCAGAGTTGATGGCAAAGCAGAGGGAGTTGATTGCTCAGTCGCAGTTGCTGGAGCGAGAGAAGGTTTTGTTTTCAGTGGAGCAGGGCAACTGGCCTGAGAAGCGGAAGGAGAGGTTCCAGGCGCACCTCATAGAGAAACAACGCGAGCTGCTTCAGTCCATTGAGAGGCAGAAGGAACGTCTGTTGCAGACTCAGCTGGCAGAGAAACAGAAAAGAAATCTGCGTCTTGCTCAGGCGGAGACAGACATGCGGACAGGAGAGCCGGTCCCCAACTCGCATGCAGAAAATCAGGACAACGCGACTTGTGGGCGAGGCTCTTCTCCACAAGGGCGAAGGGGCGGGCGGCGCCTGACGTCGTTGGGCCTGTGGGCGATCCAGAGCGAGGTCAAATCTGGCCAACCTCAGATGAAGGAAAACGTTAGGGAAGGGGTAGATCTTGACGCACGGCCTCAGGCAAAGAAAGGGGAATTTCTTCATTTCAGCGGTTCAGTGTGTGCCACAGCGAAGCGAGGTGACGGCACTCTGCTTCAGTCCGAAGAAATGAAAGAAAGATGCGAAAGCTGTAAGGTGTTTGTTAATCAGAAAAATGCGCCGTTGGAAGCCGAGGGACAACCGATAGTGGGAAATCTTGACTCGAACGCGAAACAGTCCACAATTTGTCTTCTGCAGTCTCGGACCACAGAAACGAAGGGGAAAGCTGCGGAGCTCAAGGCGCAGCTGAGAGAGAAGGAAACGGAGCTTGAGCTGGTCTCCGCATGCACGCAAAAATCCAAGGAGAAGTGCAGACCGAGCGCCAAGCTAGACACAGACTTGGCCCAGCCTTGTGGTGGCCGCGTTCTGTGGGAAAAGCCTACAGAGAACAGAGCGACCGGCGAGTCGACAGACTGCAAGGTGAGAGAGGAGAACTTTCCTTTTCAGTTAATAAGCATGGAGACACCTCAGGGTTTTGAGCTCCAGAGAAAGGTGTTGCATGGCGCTCAAGAAGACCAGGAACAACCGAATGAAATGGCGATGCAGGCCGCTCTAATGTCACCCACTGAAACACACCAGAGAACAGACAGTTTGGTTTCTCCTGCTGGAAGGCTGCCGTCAGCGACAGAACGACAGACAGCCTCGGTGGTCGGCGAGAAGGGTCCATGAGAAGCAGACCGAGAGATCACCAGATCGCTTGGAGACATCGATGACAAATGTGGAGTCAAAGCGTCCTTGCGAGGAGATGGAGCCTCAGTCTCCAGCGAGGCGGCCACACGAGCCGTAGAAGAAACGTGGAAGAAGAAAGGCAAAACTATCAAAGCACTGCCGGACAGGACAGAGACGAGCTCTTGCGGAGGGGAGGCACACGCAGAGCATGAGAAGGCCACAAATGAAACAGATGAGGAGATACCATCGCCTGACGCTGGTAAACAGACATGGTGTTTTGGGGAGGGTCTGGGACATATTAACTCATGAGGGGACAGTGTAGATTCGATAGATCGCACAGACTTCAACAGTAAACGTCCGTTGGTGGTAAGCTTGTTTTTGCGAGCGTGCGTTTGCAAATTCAGTCGATAGCGCTTCAGTAACCATCCCCATCTATATGTATATCTGTAGGGCGTTCCGTGCGTCATATGGGATGACCTGATTTGCCGGCGTTTCGTCACTTGGTTTCGGATCCACTCAATGCAAGTACAGTCGCATGCTTTCGCTTGCTCGTGATCCGAGTATCCATAAACACCTGCCAAAACGTCTGTTCCCTTGACTCCTTTGCCGTCTTTCTTCATTCTCATGTCTGTGTTCGTTTGGTGGTTTCTCGGTCTTGCCTCCAGGGTCGTCCGTTGCCCAGGGAGACACCGTCGGCGTCTGTAGGGCTGGGGCTAGTTGTTCTCGAGCGCAGGCTGGCATCTCTTCCCTCTCACTCCCTTCGCGTTCATCTTCGCTTGTTTCTCCCTTCGCTCGTCTGCGTCCTGGTCCTCCTCTCGCTTCCGTCGCTGCTTCCACTTCCCAGCGCGAAGCCCCCGTGGAGAGGCCCTTTTCGCCTTGTTTATCTTCTCTGTTGGGGTATGTGGAGGCGGAGAAAGAGTTTCCTTTAGACGCTTCAAAGGGCAACACAAGAGCAGAAGACAGAGACAGAGCGGTTGCCATTGTGCCTGGTATCGTTGGCAGCGACCTGATTTCTGCTGCGCTTCGAGCGACGCCTATGCTCTGGAATCTCGCCTCGCTGTCGACTGTGCAGCATCTGATGTTTCCTGCTCTCCAACCACTCATGCCCACTTCTGGGATATCCGCAAGCGGACGTTTATGTGTTTCTCAGCGGGCAGCTCAGCTCGCGAATCTGTTAAAGAGCTACCCGCTGTGGAGACGCTTCTGACCGGCGCAGGCGAAGCCTCGCGTAGGAGTGTCTTCCCCTCTCCCGCGTCGCTGTCCTCGCCCTTGGCGCCGGTGTCTCCTCGCCGTTTGCTGCCTCTGCGCTCCTTCCTCATCAGAGCCCCACGAGACCGTGGGCGACTAAGGGCGAGGACTCAGCTGCCGTTCTTCGAGCCCCTGGCGCGGCATCTGTCGGGACAGGCAGGACGTCTGGAATGTGTGTGAAGAAAGAAGGAGGCGACGGGAAGAGAGGAAACGAGAAGAATCAGGTGAACGACAAGGGTGTGAAGAGAACGGGAAGGGACGTAGAAAGCCGCCATGCACCGTCTGTTCCCCATCTCGAAAAGCTCGTCGACATGGCCATGGTCTACAGCAGCTGTTTGCCGCCCTGCGATTCCTCTCAAGGTGGCGACGGCGAAAGAGTCAAACGCAACGCTGGTGCCAAACGCAAACAGGGTAAGCTTTTCATCTAGTGCTTCCCTTTCACGCGTCATGGCTTAATACCCGCTGGAAGTTCCCTATGTCTTCATCCATTTCTTCCGACCGCGCGACACTCGGTCCATTCGATCTTCAGGTGTCACTGCCTTCGCTGAGCAGTCACGCAGTTTCTCCCGTACCTGATTCCTCAGCTGTGTGTTTCCTCCCGACATGGGTGAGTTTTTGGCTTCGCCTACCCCCACGGCCTCCAGTCTTCTTTTCTCTTCTTTTTCAAGCAGCAGATCCGACGTTGTGACCTGCATGTGTGCGTTTTCTTGGTTGGCTGCATCCCTAGGACAAGGTGAATCTCAGGACCGGCTGAAGGCTCTCCACGACAGCCACCCTTTGCAGTGCGTCTGGTATCTTGAGTCGTCCCCTGCAACGAATATCACTCTGCCGTCTGAAAGTGGAAGTCTGAAATCTCCCTCTTCTCCATCCAAGCGTGCCTCTCCCGACAGAGTTATGGAAGTCTCTGCTTCACTTTGCAAGGAGGAACAGAAAAGAAGAGAAGGCCCTCGAGAAGGGCAGTGGTGTTGCTCCTGGTCCTTTCCTAGGGGACGCCCAACAGGGACTAAATTCTCTGTCAAACTCTTCGGATGTAAGGTTTCTTGGTTTCCACATGTGTGTGTTTGCGTGTGTATTATTTCCTTTGACCAGTGGAGATACGCACCTTTTCTCTGTTCCTGGCCTCGTTCAGGCCTTGTATGCATTGCGACTCGTTTCAGGTATCGGACACTTCAGGTTTTCGCCGCTGGTGCAATCCCTGCTATCTCTCGTCGTTTCTTTCCATTTGGTTCTCCCGTTTCCAGGTCGAACTGCACAGAATCAGGCGTCAACAGGCAGTCGCGTTTTGTGTTTTGTCTTTTCATCATCGAGGCGATATATACGCTGGCCCGTGTGGAGCCAGTCAGGTCAACTCGTATTTTTTTGATCCTGTCTTCTCAGATGAAGAAGCAAAGCGGCTTGCCCTGTATACAGCCCTCTATGCGTACTCTCCCGAAGAGAGGTGTGACGTTCTACAGGTGCGTTTCCGCCTAGCGTTTTGTGCGGTCACCGTGTTTGTTCCTTTCTTCTGCTCTGGCAAATCTACATTCGTCTGAGCTCGGCAGTCGTGACGTGCTTCCGCATTTCTTTTGCTGTTATGTCCCCTTTTGTGTGTATACGTTTCAGCGAGTCATACCCTAGCATGTCTCTGTCTCTATTTGAGGCATTCGCCCTTTGGCAGAGCCTGATGTTTGATGTGTGCTTCAGTGAAGTCGTACATCTCTATGATAAGCATAACGCCGTATTTGCATATGTGATAAGGCACTCCAGTCAGTAGATAGGAAATACTGCTCGATATGCGTATCTGTATAATATCTGGATAAGCACCGTTGTTGCATGAGTAAGTTGAGGCGTCTGCCCCCTCCACTTCTGTTACCTCTCCAGTAGCCGTTGCACTGTACCTTGGCTTCCACGTTTCTTTCGAGTTCTGTTGTTTTATGATCTTATCTTTCCATGCCTGGAAGGTCTGCCTAGTTTTGCGTGTGCTCACAGGAGCTGATCGACGAGGTGCTTGCGACAGCTTCGTCGGCGTCGCTCTCGGCTTCTCATCTCCCCAATCCGGAACGTTTTCCTGCCATTCTCGAGTTGCAGCCCCAACCGCTTTCTCTCTCTTCGTCGCTCTCGCCTTCACTCTGCGTCCGACTGGATGCATGCGCTTTTCCGTCGCCAGGTGAGGCAAGATGGAGAAACGGAAGAAGAATAGAGGCAAAGAGTAGGCGAATACACCGCGCACTTGGAAGAGCGGATACAATCCACTGGATTCCTTCCTATTTGAAGGGTTCGGAATGCGACAGAAAGCACGAGTGGGAGAAGGGCTGTGACAGCCACGGTTCCGTCTTCCTTTCACTATATTCCTGCGACAGAGATGCCTGGAGGGTCGACGTGAGACACGACAGGATGTGGCAGATATGTCGATGGACAAAACACAAAAAGAGTAACCTTTTGTAATTACTCGCTTAGAACGTTGGTCCGACATGTTGTGGCACGCCCGTCACCCGTAGGAGTAGACTTGCAGAGCGACGACGAGGATACGAGAACCGCGAGGGACAGGAGAAGCGTAACGCGTGGCATCATGTGTCTGTGAAACATCTGATACTCGAGCTGTGTGTGTGCTTCCCACTCGGTTTAGTGCTTTCGGGATCACCACTCTGTTCGTCGCCTGGACTGTCTTCTCGAGGACGTAATGGAAGCAAGGCTGCTCGGGAGACGCTGTCCATTGATCGGGGCATTCGTCTTTCTTCTCAGTCCTCTGCCTCCAGCAACGCCATGCCCTCGCAGTTCCCGCAGCGGTGGCAAGCCACAGAAGTTCGAATGTCTTTGCTTTGTCGGTCTTCTTTTCGAGCCTCGAGGCGGCGGGAAGGAGGGAACCACGGCGAGGCCGAAGCAGAGGCAAAGCGAGCCGGACAGACACGCGAGAAGACGGGCAGACGAGACAAAGGAAATCACCCTCACGATTTGTCTGTCAACAACAGGAAGGAGCCGAACAAACTGGAGAAAAGCCACTCTTCCTGTTCTCCAAGACGTTCTCTTTTTTCATCTATTCAAGTGCAGCAGGATGAGCGAAGTGGCGGACGGTTATTGCATGGTTTCCGAGGCGACATGGAGGAAGGGAAGAGAGCAAGCCGAGCAAACAAGCATGTCGAGGCAAAGAAAGGTGAAGTGACAGGCCGCAGAAAAGGTGTGTGCGGAGGAGCGCTCTTCGGGTGTTTCCCCGCCAGACGGGGACGAGAGCGAGGCGAAGACGAGGGAGAGAGAGAAAAAGCAGGACAGGTGAATGCGCAACACTGAACAGAGGAGGCAAACGCAAATAAAGGCAGAGAGAGTGAAGGACAACACGACAAGCATTTGGGGGGATCTTGTAGATGTAAGGATAACATCCACGTGCTGAAGAACAAAGCCAACGAACACATCCGGAAGGAATGTGGTCTGATCCTGTGAAGTAGCTTTTGCAGCGTGGGAACGCGCAGGAGTCCAGGCGAGGTCAAAGCCTCAAAGCAACAGAAAGAAACCCGAACTTCGAGGAAGAATGGAAGTAAAGAACTGTCAGAGGATGTCTTAGCCACCGACAGAAAAGCGAATGATATCAGTGAGGCACGCACTCCCCGTCTCACGTACGTTTGTGCAGTTCATAGGTGTTCTTGGATCCCCATGAGAGTCGCTGATCTGGCGGGTAATCCTGTCTAATACTTCCCAGTCAGTACGGTTTATCAGGGAACCGTTGTTGTGAGTCGGGTTACCTCATTGCAGTGTTTTGTCAAGACAGAGGGATTCCGCCATTTTTGTCAAGTAATTTACGGTGAAACCAGCGGTTTCAGTCCGGATGCTCGCCTGCAAGAAGCATGCGAATGCAGGTCGCCCTTTTGACTGCGTTTCGGCATGTACTTCCTTTCCGTTTGCTTAAGCGTGAACGGTCCCTGAGAGCCACCGGCGCTGTTTCGCATTTTCTTCCTTCTGATGTCGGTTCGTTTAAAGTTTCCCTTTGGCGCGTAATCGCACGGTGATGTATCCCGTTTTGGCATTCTGCTGTTTTCGTCTTCGTCTTCTGCTGCCATGCGCATTTGTGGTGTTTGGGTCGGGGTCCAGATTTTTATTCAGTCATTTTCTTGCATCAGCCTTGTTGAAAACATCCTTTCCCGTGTGGGAATTTCTACGTCATTTCGCGTCCTCCAGTTTGAGTGTCTTCTAATCTCTTTCTCTGTTTTATCCATTTGCTTGCTGTATCCTTTGTCCTTTTTAGGACCCGTATTTTGTACTTCTTCCCGCCTACACTGTTCTTCAAAGCTCTACTCAGTGACTGTTCTTGGAGTTAAGCTGGTGGCAGGAAAACGCGTGATACCCTCATGATTCGCCCTTCGTTTCTGTGCATAATCAATCCGTTCTCTGTCAAGCAAAGCGATGAGACAGCTTCGTCTAAACAAACGCCCGAACCCGTTCTTTTCTCGCGTATCCGGGACACACTCTCGGGGCGAAGTCAAGCGAGAGACGAGTGTAGTTCATCAGCGTTTTGTTAAACTGGAGGAGAGAAGGCGTTTGGCACGCTCGCTATTTTTCTGACACGAATGCCGTAGTACATGACCATTAACTGAAAACTGTATTTAGAATGCGCCTGTATCCGGTCCGAGGAGCAGCCGTTCCCAATCCTCATCCGGTTCACAATCGCATTAAAGCTGCGTCTTTTGCCTTCACACCCACTGCCGCGCTGAGGCAGATCGTTCTGTCTCCTGAACGTCGCCAAATCACCATAAAGTGTATTCAAAAAAAAATAATACATCGTTCAGCCACGTTACACTGTGATCGCTTTTCCCTCGATTTGCTTTGCCAAGGAGAGGCCAGAGAGAAAGATGGACCTACATATATATATATATATATGTAGTTTAATGTGTTCCTGTTCTTTTCAGTGGCACTTCTGAGGGACGGTATAGGGGGGAGAGATCGGACCGAATACGGTCTTAATTCCTCCAAAGACAGGAACTACGTAGATTCCAACACCAACCAGTGATGCCAACAGAACATCTGTGCGAAAGTGGTCTTTGAATGAACCTTGGGAGGAAAAAACCAACTCAAAGATTTGCCGATCCGACTCTCTCCTTATAAGCATTGAAGGGAACGGTCTGCCCTTTTTCACCCCTATCACGATGATACTTTCCCCAATTTGGCGAACAAGTTTCTCTGTTATACTCAGTTTGCATCGTCCCGCAGTTGGGCACAGCTGCCTGAGCCGCAACTACTTGATCCGCATATTGTTGACGACAAAGAAAGGGACTGTTTGTTACAGATGCAATGCTAACTAGAGTATAGGTAGTGCTATTCCACTGGTGGTATATAACTAAATATGGACCGGATGCTGGAAGGCTGTCTTGAGTGGGCTTCAGAAGGCCCAGTTCCGGGAGACCAGGAACGTCGCACAACACTCTCCCACGCGAAATTTTTATTTTTTGGGGAAATGATTTCGAGAACAGAAAAACTGTGACCGCCGTGTCACAACCTGTCATATACACGGACACCCTGGGGACAGTACACAAATCGCGGTTGAGTCTTTGATAGGTGAAAGGTTTGATTGTTCCATCGGCCGAAATAGACGCTGTGTGTGCGGGCAGCACTTGTTGAAAATAATTAGCAAAACCCCGTAAAGGAGAGACGCCGAGGTCATTCTTTCTCAAAGTTCCTGCTTTCAAGGGTATGAAAACAGGGGCGCCAGGAAAGCTACCTGCACGAAATCAGGAGAAATGCTGCCTAATAGAAAAGCCTCTATGGCCAGTCAAGTATGGAGTTAATTGTGTGTATACAATTTTCGACGAGATGCAAAACGAAGGAACACCACACAGCAGGCAAACGTTATACAAACTGTACAAAAGCTACAGATACTCAGTTAGGGCGTCCGCGCAATTGGGACACAGAAGCACACCAACGGAGAAGCAGGATCGACACTGGATTCATCCACGGTTCGGTACATCGTATGAGTGGCTTTACACGGGCTTAGATACGCGCAGGAAAGACAAACATCATTCTTGCGTTCAACTGGGCATCTGTGAGGGCGTTTTGTCACTCCATTGTTATTTAAAGTGGAAAGACTGTAACAAAGCAGCAAGTGCGTTTTATCTCCCTCTGCCTGTGAGCCTCTTTCCAGACTCTACTCTTTTCTGTTTTGATTCCCTCTGGCTATACTACTGTGATGGACTTGTTGACTTCCCTCGTCTTCCGGTTGCCGCCTTATGCCCACTGCAAGACCTCGCCTGTCATCCCTTTCAGTCATCCGTTCCTTTTCTTGCACCTTCTCGATGTCACCTTCCTTCCTTGGCTTTGCAAAAACAGACGCAAACCCTGCGGCAGTGTGGGCCGTGCACTGGAAGTCCGCGACGTGAGCAACGTGTCTGTTCTTCGAAAGAAAAACGAACACGAGCTGCGCGAAGGAAAGCTTCCGACAATCTTGGAAAACGAGGACGGCATAACGGAGACGAGGTGAAGAAGAACAGGCATGTCGATGCACGCCAGCTCGTGATCGCACCAGAGCAGCACAACTGAAGAAGGCCGAGCGCGTAACCTGAGAGTGGAGAAGAGCCCACAGAAGGGGACAAATGGGTATGAGCGACGACTCAGGAGAGTGCAGATCCAGAGTTCGCGTGGGCGTCTTGAGAAGGACGCGGAAACGCTGTTGGCACTATGACGCAAAATGCGTTCCCAATTACCTATGAAGGAGGAAATATAAATGGCGGGAATGTCGGCAACTAAGCCGTAGAGACCCCACAAGCTGTTACAGACAACTGTCATGGAAACCAGAGGGCGCGGCAGGCCCAAAGAAGATCGCCGGCGAATCATATTTCCCTAAGCACGAAAGGAGTGAGAATGAAGACAGAAGATTGATCACGGCGCTTCGCGGAAGGCACCCACCCGCAGAAAAGCTTCAGGATCGGGATCAGTCGACTAATTTGTTGTCTACACTCTCCAGGAAGAACTCGCAGTGGAAATGGAGTGTTATCCCTAGATAAAGGCAGTTAAGGGCGTTGATCCAAAGACTACACAGATGCTCTGACAGAGAGATCGGGAACAGCCCACAGACGCATGACTAGCGCGTGAAACGCCTGTCTCAACCCACTTGACTACATTTGTTCCTTTTGTTGTCTGGACGCATCCCTCTGTTCTGTGGCCCGTCAGGTTCTTTCTGGGTATTATCCTCACCAAGAGGTTGAGCGGACTGCCGGCAGCTAGCATGTTGAGGACGGTGAGAAGACCACCAAGGACGGACTCCGGCAGGAGAGCCGAGAAGAGAAGAAGCGGGGCGAAAGCAGCCGAGACGCGAGCGAAGGCGAAGAGAATCAAGCTCCCCAGTTGCTTGTCCCGCGTGGGCGGTTTACCTTCCGTTGCTCCACTTCCCACGGAGGGCAAACACAGTTGCCTCGCCTCGTTGCGACTCTTTGGAGAGGCTCGCGACTCTCGTCTCTGGGTGTCTCCTCTCTTTTCCCCTCGGCGTTCGCCTCTTCTTTGCCACAACGGTGCCGTCGCTCCGTCCGCGGTAGACCACGACGATGATGGTGAAGGAGTGGGGACCGCAGCGGGAAGGGTCACCCAAGACGACGCACACGCAGACTCGGTCCTCCCTGTCTTCGGGCTTTCCTCAGCTTCCCAGGCGTCTGCTTCTGTACAGACATCAGGCGACATGGCGCCCCCCGTCTCGTCCTCTGCAGGCGCGTGTTGCTCGCCACCCGAAACTGTAACTGCGTCACTCTCCAGGGCATCGGACGACGCAGAATATGGTCCATTTCTCTGCCTACAGACGAATAGAGAGTTTCACCAAGAATGACACGCGCACGGGGACAGGAGAGATGGTCACTGCCTGAGGCGGAGTGCATGCGCCGGACATAGCGAGACGAAGAAGGTGATTTAGGAAGAGAGTCAGAAAACGAGCAACCGGAAGCCGGCGAACACTCCACCGCCGCCACACAAGTGTCGTTCGTTTCCATAGACACACAGTCAGAGACAGCTGAATGCAGGCAAGAGGAACTCAGCTGCGAATCAGAAAAGGAAAGCTGTGGAGAGCTTCATCTTATGTGACGCGGTTCGTCACGGAGCACTCTTCGGGTATCTGGCAACATGAAACAAGCGACCTGTTCAGTTTGTGTAGATCTTCGGTTTCATGTTGCGAGAATGCTGTCTCTCCTGCAAGGGGGATGTGCATCATTCTCCGCTTATGTGCAGAAGCACACACCAGGGCCGTGCTGCCTCCGCACCCCTCGCTTCTATCCAGTGTTTCCTCACTTCTTCCGTCTCCTTTTCTTCCTTCAACTCCGGGTGTGCCGGAGTTAGAGCTCCGTGAACCAGAAGCGCAAGATAGAGTCGCGTTGCCCTGCTGCATTTGAGTCTCTGTCGAGCCACGGAGAATTCCACACGTTGATTCCGAGGCCGCGAAGTCCCGCGAAAACTGCCATGGAGGACCTTCCCAGCACATGCGCTCCAACTGTTTCCTTACTTCACCCAGTTCGTCCTTCTCTCCTGAGTCGCCGCGCTCTTCCCTTCCTCCTCTTCGTTCTGCGCCGAGCCCGTCGCGCCAAACCATCGCCTGCCCCGACTGAAGAGAGAGAGAGAGGACCAGGCTGGCTCTGGGGCTGCAGACTTTCGTTCTTCCGGAGTCCGGCAGTCTCTCTGCACAGGGGTCAAAGCGACGGTCTTGCACAAATCGAAGTGGCGAGGAGACCTTCTCCCTCCCTCCAGGCACCCGACAGCCTCTCGCACACCACAGGATGAGACATGAGACCCTGCCTCCAAGACCGAGGATACGGAGGAAAAAGACGAAGAAGACAAAGAGGGAGATGTGGCTGGGGAGGCGTCAGGAGAAAGTTGAAATCGACGAGAAGTGCAAAGGGCATCAGTCAACTGGTCCGTACTTCTCTCCAGTGGTAAAGAGGGGCTGACAGAGACATCATCAACGGCTCCATCTGGAGCGGCAGATACATTTTGCGAGGACGTATCCATAAGACAACCTGGCGGCTGTTTCCAGGAGAGATACACTGCAAGCCAGAACACTTGAAAGGTGAGACCCGCGGAGAAAAAGAGAAACGAGGTAACCGGGACCGACAAGATGTGGAGAAGCACAGCGTCAGAAGAACCGTTGGACGACCACCCGAATAAACTGTTGAAGATTGCGAAATGTCGAGGATTGGAATGCCCTCCGACATGAAACGTATTCCATACTCTGTTCTTGGTTCACAACTGGGAGAAGATGTGGAAGCAAAGAAACACAGAAAAACGGAACGAAAGCAAAAACACTGTGGCCAACTATGAAGAGGTGATGCGACACTCTCAACAAGCGAAGGTGGGGGAGACGAAACATCATGGGGACGGCGACATTCATGTGTCGAGAGCCTGTTTTCTACGCGTTTTCTAGATTCGAGGAACAGTTCGGCATCGACTACCTTCCTTCCCCGTAGCGGAAAAAGAAATCAGGTAAAGGAATTCTTGTGCGAACCAGAAAGGAGAGAATTTCTTCCGTTGACGGAAGAGATGCCCTCTTAAGTGATGGGTTGAAGTGGCTCCAGCACCATGTGGCTGGCTTCTGTGTTGACGTTCTGATCTTTCGATGAGTCTCATCAACACAATTCGTAGCAGGAAGAACCACACTATGGAGCGTGAAGCCGTAGGTGCACCCCATGAGGTTGCAGAGGCCCTGGAGGACGAAGACGAGGGCTGGCATGTGTTCACTTTTTCTGTTTTTTATTGCAGTCCACGCCGTTCCTGCGGGGGCGACATAAACGCAGAGAGAACTGAGGGAAGAGAGGCCGTCGAGGCAACTGAGGGCTGTCAAGCTGAAGGAATGTGTCAACTGTAGGCAGACGCCAAGAAGAAGAGAAGAGCAGAGAAGAAGGAGAGACACAAGAAAGGTCACGGCTTTGACCCGAGGAAGAACACCCTCCATTGCGCTCCCCTTCAAACTACGAGACTGCGCAGCGAGCGGGGTCTGACAGACAGCGAAACTGCCTTGACACTTCCCCTGCGCTATAAGAGGACGCACGCTCGTGGGGGGAAGCCTGCATGAAAGCACTGCATTCTCCTCGCCCTGCAGGGACAGCGTGCGACGAGAGGAAGAGGCAAACGAGGACGGAGACGAACAACAAGGAGAGATCGACAACGAATAAGAAGAGAGGAGATGAGGGGGAGGAACCGAAGACAGATCTAGGGCGCCAGGTGTGACATGTCGAACAACAGCTCGGCTTCGAGAGCTCACTGTCGCATCGGCCTCTGGTTTAGAAGACGCATTCGAGTCTATTGTGCCTTCTCGTTTTCTTTTTTCTCTCGATGGTTTTCCTTTTTCAAGCTTCGACACTCTGCGGGACCTTGCTTTCCGGGCCGGTGTTGGCACAGGGCAGCCGATAGACAGGAAGCAGGACGGAAGTCTGTGTGGCGCCAGCGGAGGAAACTCTGGGGAACTCGAGTGGAACGAAACCGGACTTGCATGGTGTATGCACCCCTGTCCGCACCGTACGTGGCCGCTCTCATGCAGCTCTTTGTGTATGCTACTGTCGTTCCATTTCCCGTTAGCTGAACTTGAATGCGATTTATCCCTTCGGGTTTGTGTCGTTTGAGAGGACAACCCAGCAATATGTAGAGGAAGCGAAGGGCTCTCAGACGAGAACATGGAAAACGACGCAGTGGTGCTTAAATCCATCGCGTCGCGATCCCCCGTCTCGCTGCCGGAGAGCCACCACGACGCTTCGTTTCCAAAGGGGGCGAAGTGTGGAGACTCGCGCCCTTCGGACGATGTGAATGAAGTCCACTCTTCTCTTTTTGTCGGGGCATTTTGCGCGAGCAAAGAGTAGACAATCCGGGTTGGGTCTGACCCTCGAGTCCGCGATTCTCCTGGTTGAAGAGAAAGGGGAAGGCCGAAGTTCTGGACAGCGAAGGAAGGTGGCTGCGCAGCAGTCGGGCGAAGATCCACCCCCGAACAGAAGATACGGCGCGTTGAGAAGAAGTCGGAAGGACCTGACATGCGCGTTTCATCGTTTTTTGCTTCCACATGTTTCTCATCTTCCTCTCTGGATGGGGCCAAGACTTCTGTTGCCACGAGCTTCACTTCGTGCCTGTCTTCGTCGCGGACTAGCGCCTGCACAGCAAACCGCGTTTCGGCCGGGTTGTGTCCGGAAGGTGGAACCGAGAGAGAAGGTAAGTGCAACACAGAGAAGCTATCCATCCCGTCCTCTTGCCTCGAGCCGCGCACTTCCCGACGTGAAGGCGACCGCTGCATGGTGGCATACTGGGGAAAGCGCAAAAGAGGTACGGGGACGCGGCAAAGAAGAGACGAAGGGTGACAAAGTGGGTCAGAGACACCGGAATGAATTGGAGAAAAGATAAGAGAGATCGTACCTGTGGTGAGGTGCGCAAGAAACACAGCTTATGAGATACAAGAGACGAGAAAGTGGCAGAGGATACAGGAAATGGGGAGCACCAAAAAACCGGAGAAAAGTGCAGCGGACGGTGTCTTTGTAGAGAAGTCACGTATAAGAGTGTGAAGGAAAGCGGGAGCCAGAGGAGTCAGGTGAGAGAGACCGTAGAGATGAGCCACTTCAGCCAGCAAACGGGATGAGTCAGTAATTGCGTGAGTAATGCAGGAATACACCTAAAAAAGGAGCTTTCCTTCAGGGTCGGCTTGAAGAAGGGTTGAGTCCTTTGACACCCAGTTGCGGCAAACAGATCTCGAGAGACTGAGGGAGATCTGGAGGTTTGCAGAGGTCCACTTTCTCGCACTCATCAACACAAGAGTTTTGCAGCAGAGGGCGCAAACCTGCAGGAAACTGTGTCTGTCTGCATTACAAAGCCTAAGAGTCAAGAGAGAGTTCCACCTGCCGATCCAATAAGAAATGCTGAGAGAACCTTCACCACTTGTCTCCCCCCCTGCAGTATATCTCCACTGCCACAAAAAGAGGACGACGGTGACTTAGTGTCAACATTGACGGTGAACGAGATACGTGGAAATACTCAAAGACAGCCGTGCGTGTGTACAGACGAGCTCGGGTTGTGACCTTTACCCGTCACCCAGTTGGACATTTTGCACGAAAGGAGCGCAGAAGAATCGGGGAAAAGGTTGCAATGGTTCCACCGGATGGGCTATGAGACACTGTTGAGCATGGAATATAAAGAAGGCCATGGTGAAAAAAAAGTGCAGCTTTCTTATAAGGAGGAACTCTCGGCGAGTCACTTCGGGGAACAGCGCGGGGGAGGTTTCCTCAACTGGCGGGTCCGGGTAACACCACTTTCCGATTTGTTCCTAAATATCTAGAACCAGACGTGAACCAATCATCCTCAACTTACCTCATGAACTAGCGAATAAGCAAAATTCCTCGACTGGCTAAACGCCTCACGAGCAAGCGCCCGGAAACAAACGGGGGCAGAGCCGGGCTCCACACCAAGGTGACAGGGTGTCAGCGCTATCTTGCTATAAAGGCGGAAATTCGTACTAGGCGTGCGTTCATAACAAAAAAAGATGTTTGTGCGCATTTCCGGTATCCAAAAAAATCGATTGAAACGAGGTGGTGGATAACGCTAGCCATTTCCACGGTTTTTTTCCGGTTGTACCGCCAGATTCAGTCGAGTCAAACGGCGCCACACGGCTCGCCGAGACTCGTTTGAGAAAAAAGTCATCGATGTTGCGGCGGGTGGCGGTCCACTGCACTATCCGCTAAACGTGGGTTAAAATAGCGCGAAGGGAAGAAAGCAAGCTATAATGTTTTGCGCAAGAACGGAAAAAGAACACTTAAAAACCAAAAAGCAATGGTGGACTCCTTGAGTTAGCAGTCGCGGAGCGAGTGCATCACGTGACACTGCTAGTTACTGAGACGCGTAAAATGCGGCGGAAAACGGGCAGATTGTCGAAGTTTCGTGTCAGTATTTATTGTGCAGATGTTGTCCTAAAAGGCACGAAGTTCTACCTCGCGTGACGGTGTTTCGTTCGCGAACAGATGACAAACTCCCCTACCCGGAGCAACTGGCGGGCGTCTGAATATAGAAAAAGACACTTCTACAGGACTGGGGGCACGAGGTGTCTGCTATCTCTGTTTATTTATCCCGATAACTACAATGCCGAAGAAGCCAATACTCAGGGGCTTGGGCACTGCGTTTTCAGGTAGGCGGCTAGTGTCAGCGATTTTCTCCTCTCTTCCGGGATGTGAACAACCGCTTCAACCCCCCAGGAATGTTTGCACACGAGTTACTTCCGCGTCCTTCGGACTCTGTAAATGGCGGTCTCGATTTCCTATGATAGAGAATGTTCTTTGTCAGCACACGTGCCATCTGAACACAGGTCTACACTGAACACAGATGACTGGTTTCCTTCTCATCATTGGGGGGGGAATCCGCGCATCAGATGATTTCCAGCAGTAAGTCTTGCTGTTTCTCCAGTACCTTCTGAAGATCACCAGACCTTCGTCGCTTTACCTCGTTTGAGAGGAAAAAATATTAGCAGCCAACAGTCTGGTGCACGGGCGGGCACCATCACGGGCTGATGGTGTAGGGGTATCACGTTCGCTTCGCATGCGAAAGGTCTCGGGTTCAATTCCCGATCAGTCCAGGAGTTTGTCATACCGAATTCTTTTCCTTGCAGGTGTTTGATAGAACCTGTGGGTGACGTATGCCGTCGTTTTATATGGCCGGAGGCCGCAAACAACGTGTAGTTGAGGGGCCTCTGGTAAAAAATCAAGATATTTAAGCACTTTATCGGCTCGTATTTTGTGGCGAAATAGTGTTCACCAGTCCCCTTAGCTAACAAGCTTGTATTCTTGAGCTCAGTGCTTCGTGTATGATGGACCTTCCGTATTTCTTCAATCCGAAAACGAGGTGTCAGATGTTCTTTGCTTCAATGTTGGAGGTGTTGATAATCAACACTAGGTTTTCACGAACTACCGCTGCGTAATAGTATATTGGCCACCAGCGTGTGCAGATTCAAAGGGGTCTTGCAGCCCACATTATTGCTGGACCAAGATAGCTGGAGACGAATCCCGACGGACTGGAAAGAAAACCACGTAATTAACCTTCTCATCGTGGCACTGAGCTCGCAAGGAGCTGACAGTTGAACATGGTAACTCTATACACTGTATTTTTGGTGTACCACAGCGCCCACTAAAGAGGGACGACAAAAGTAAGATGAGTTGCCCGTCATGTACACGTAATGTGACGGTGACGTATTGTTCGTTGTTCCACTGAGAAGTTTTACGACGTCGCCTTTTTTCCCCTGCTGAAAAACAGTCCCCTTGTGCGACGATCGCTGTGACGATGGGCGGCGGGTACTGGGCTCCCGCTGAGCTCGGCAACGTGTTGCAGCCAGAGAGGAACACGGCGAGAGCACAGGGATGCTGGCTTTCTGCTGGTCGCCTCCTCCTCCCGTCAGGTAGCTGGTCCTCGTGAGGTTGAGCCCAGCGGACAGCGCTGTTTCTTTTCTGTGTCACGGTTTAACGGGGGCCATCGCCGGTTATGACGAGGCCACAGTGGCATGAGCTGAGCCAAAGCCGATTGGTGTCGGCAAACTCATCTACAACAGTGTGGGTGGACTCAATCAGCTACGGAATCTGCTGCCTTCACTAGTGGTGCACACCCTTCTGCGTTCAGTATATTCCGGTATTCCTACTTGGTGGATAGCCCGTGATGGCGCTGCCAGGTGTGTGATTGTTCTCACCGCGTGTGGCGTATCGAGTGAAAAAACAACGTTCGAGTTCGTTGTAGCCGACATTACGCTACCGTAAAACTGGCGCGAAACCCGTAGCTTGCAGCAAAGGTTCATACCAGTCTGTTCTGGCACAGCGTGTGGCTCCTTGGGTGCGTTATAGATGGTTTCACGGGTCTACGGAAAGCACCCTAGCACCAGCTGGCGTCACAGCCTTCGTGCCTACTGTGGAGCGGATCCCTATCAGCAGATATGTCACTTTTTCGGAAATGCAGGCGACAACGCACTGCAGTGCCTCAACCGCTCAACGTCTGGCACAAAAACGTCGAGACGTGGGCAAGTTTGGTGCTTGCCGACTGCCGTCCCGCTTCGGCGGTGTTTTGCTTATCACACTTGTGCCTGTGGTTTGTAGCGCCGCCGTGTCTGCGGTTCTGCTAACAGATTTCGCGTATAGCTTCTTCTCTCCGCAGTGGTGGCTCTTGATATCGTATTTTGGAGTTCTACAAGAAGGCACGGCACTCGCCTTAACGAACAGCGATGTGACCGAGAGAAGGCGAACGCATGAGAGCGAGCCACCGAATATCGTCAATTTTCTGTGGCATAGTAATAGGTCCTGCGTTGTACAGTCTGTCCCTCCTATTTTTGTTGAAGCTTCACAGGCGACCCAAGATGGGGACAGCTCTATCAATGAAGTCACTTCTGCGGTTGACCTTACTTGGCCGCCTCACCTGCATACAAGCCTCCGTCAGACAGGCTTTTTATATGTGAACGCTCTTTCTGGATCTGCGCCTGTCGGAGCCCAAGAATTTGCATCTATTCCGGAAGCCGACGCCAATGTTTCATCTTGGCCGCGGAGGATACACTTTCAGTATTGGGCAGGCACACAGAGAGTAAGGGCCAGTTCTGATCAAAGGCCGTATCAACTCCTAATCGACGTTACGCGACAGCAGAAAACACCAGGAAACGCAGGAGACTTCGAAAGGTCTGTGGTAGCGAGTGATTCTCTTCTGTTCCCCAAAACGGGGGCTCCCGTGCGCCAACTGGGCAGTCTCGTTGACGAAGAAAGAACCCTTTCTGATTTGAATAATGGTCCAGCCATCGTCTGCGTCATTCTCATTGCAGTTGTTGGCGCTGTCTCTGTGACGGCGGGCACGGGAGGTAAGCTACTTGCGAATCTTACGGGCCACTCGAACTCTGGAAGACAGGTGAGCTTCTCTGTTTTCGTCTAAAGATCGTCAGTGCGCCATGTTTGTGCTATTGGCTGCACTGCTTTGCGTAGAAGGGGAACAACGAGGCAGGAGGGTCATGCATGTTCGTGCTTGTTGGATGGTGCGGCTCTCGTAATGGTCAAACCGTCAGAGGAAATCTCGGGCCAGTCCCGTGTCGGGAGAGGGGCGACACATTAAAGCGTGCGACATCTTTGTTCGGCGCCCCTGTGCCTCCTCAACAAATTGTCGGGTGTCCCTGACACGGAGGTCGATTAATGTGCAGTCGCGTACGAGAGCGACTGTGAATGAAAAACGATCGTGAAGGCACGGATCTTAGATCTACGGCTCATTTACGTGCATGTCGGCACAGTTGCTTCAGTATGCATGTGGACGGTACTGTAACATGCCACTGCAAAACGGGACGGTCACAAATCCATAGGGAGGGTGTAACAGCTAGAACATCGGTAAGGAAAAGGGATGGTAATTTCTTACAGCGTCATGTATATTTGAACTTAAGTTGGCGTATTGCCTTCGTGTCTGTATAAACACCTAGTAAACGGAAGGAGGAAAGATGTCATTGTACAGGATCTCGACAGACAGGTGTGTTGCCGTAGCTTCGATGATGCTGTCTATTTCATTTCGTCCATCTCTTTGCGACTTTTCGGTGCAGGTGGAGCGATATTTGTCCCGCTTATGCAGCTCCTCATGCGTTTTAATACTTTCGAGGCGACGGCAACAAGTCAGTGTTTGATGACCGGGAGTTCCCTTGCAGGTCTCATTCTCAACTTCATTCGCCGCAACCCCGTTGTGGATATGCCACTTATTGATATGGATATGGTAGGTGACAAAATCAGGTTTAGATCACGAGATCAAAACAAATGAAGTGGAGAGGAACTTGTCGATCTTTGTTTCCTCGTCGCACTTCACTAGTATGTCTCAGATAACCTTGCAGAACACAGTAAGGCGTGCGCTCCTGCAGTTTATAACCCGATACTCACAGTTTTGCCCAGTTCCTTGATCATGCTAATAGTACCAGCATTTGTGCTGTGTCCATATTTTACGTTGGTAGCACCATGGTCGAAACTGTTGTTGCGGGTTGAGTCTTCGTTTTCTTTTCCTTTAATTCACTTCGTTTCGATTTGTTGTTCTTCGTTGAATTGTTCTTGTCTTCTGCTGCAGGTCCTCCTGCTAGGTCCAATGCAGATGTGTGGCTCTTCGATTGGCGTTATCGTGAACCGTGTGCTGCCTGCTTGGTTGATTATTGTCCTCCTTGTTGTGTGTTTGTTATACGAAACCATTCGTCTTATGCGACGGCTTTGTGACCAGCCAAAGCGGGCAAGAAACGAGACACAGCTGACTGCAGCTGAACACACACAGCAAACACGCGGGCGATTGGGGATGGCTGTCCCCGTGGAGGATCAACAGTCAGCAGGCGAAATGGGGGTTACTACCAGGAAGGCAGCAGGAGACGAGGAAAAGAAGCAGGATGGGAACGAAACACAGAAAGAACAGAAGACCAGCGGGATAGGGGACGACGACGTATGCGGTATGCATATCGAGCTTATAGGCGGTTTGCCTCCGCCTTTGTGTGTGTCTCTCTGGATATGTGTCTATATATACCCTCACGGTCGCGTGAGGGGGACACTTGGCGGTGTTCTATAGGTGCAACTACAGCGTCAGGGTGTCATCGTTGAGACGCCGCGCGCGTTTCGATTGTTCCGACGGTATTACACTTTTGTTTGATTCCCTTGTAAGAGATCGGATGCCACTTGAAATACTGTAGAACGGATGAGCCGCTAGCCATATCAACCCTTGCTGAAGGGCAACGTATCAAAAGAAGGACGCCCGTACGAGTATAGCTATGCATGAACATGTAGAACGTTTTGCTCACACTAGCTTGTGAAGGAACAACGGCGCGCGTGTTTGTGGACATCTGTGCTTCTAGTAAAGATCCTGGAGCTTGTGTCCAAATTTCCTCGGCATCCTCTTCTGCTATTTGCGTACGATACCAGAGAATCAGGAGGTTCTGGTATCATCAGAAGATGAACATGTTATTCACAAGGAGGAAAGAGATACACAAGCAGCTGCATTAGACAGTGATGACCGCCGGCGCAGAAAAACAGAGTTCGAAACGATCAAGTATCTGTGGGAACGGCATGAGCTGACGGTAAGTTCTTTTCAGCGCGTGTGTCGTCGAAGCATTTTTGATCGATGCTGGCTGCCGGCTACTCGGTTCGCTGAAGAAATGTGTCTGCTCTCAGGTTAGCATCTTCAACATGAACCCATGGCGGCCTTGTTTCTGATAACCGTCCACCTGCTTTGATGAAGAAGTTTTTACGTTTGGCGCTTTTCCCAGTGTGATGTACTACACTGTACGTTTCTTCAACTTTTTCACCTCTTCCATATCAAAGCCACCTTTACGTTTTCAGGCGATAGGGCTCCTTTGGTGGCGGTTTTGTTTTGAGCTGCAGAAGTGGTCAATCCTGCTCACGATCTGGACCATCAACCTTACCATCACATTCATCAAGGGAGGCAAGCGTTCCACCGTCCACGTTGTAAGAGGGAACACAGCATGCTTCGATTCCTGTCTTACGCTAAACTGTGTTGCTCAGATTCGTTTCCTGGCAATTTGATGCTGTATTTTCTGGTTTCGGTTTTCTCGTTCATCGCCGTTGTCCATCCTGTTCCACCAAAAGGAAGCATACATTGCAACGTTACTGCCAGTTCCAGTGGGTTTCTCAAGCGTGATATATTTTTGTGACTTCTGTATTATGCACACACACGTAGGCATATCCGTTGACTACTTAAACGCTGCCGCTCTACAGCTGTGCACGAGTAATCATCCATACGATTTTCGTTTCTTCCTCGTTTTTTCACTGTGCAATAAGTCATTTTTTGTTTCGTCCAGCTCAGCTGTGTCCTGCTGGTGGGTATCATATTTCGTGCTTCGCGAACAAGAGCTATCAGAACCATCACTTGTAAGCTGATTGCTCACGTTGTCACATTCATCCTCTCACCCTTGAGTGTTCTCGCTATTGCGTCTGCAGCTTTTTCAGAGTGAGTCTCTTTTCCGCTTATTTGTCCTATCGTGCTACGGCTGTCTGCAGGAGGCCTTCTGCCACTAAAAACTGCATTAAATGAGGCTTAGGCGCTGCTTCCCGTGAGAAAGGGAAGTCCATCAGCTACATCAGTTCTTCGTCGTTATGTGTTTTCTTTTTGTTATATTCATTCGTCTCCTGTATCTCCTCAGGTCCCCTTCTGCTCAGTGTCTTACTGGATAATATACGTGGTTGGCTGTCTCTTCCTAGCAACAGCATCGCTTCTATGGGGTTACAAGCTCCTCAAACGGCACAAAAAGAGACTCCGTCTCCACCAGCTGTGCTACTCCTCAATCGAGTTTACCCCAGACAACGTGCAATTTCTTCTTGCCCAGGCTTTCTTCGCTGGCATGCTAGGTATGAGAGCAAGCGATACAGAAGGAAACGAAGGTTTTTGCTCCTCAGAAAAAATTATTGTTTTTCACTTGTATTCAACTGAATCGCTTTCTTTCCCAGTGCCGTTCGTGTCTGCTCACAACTTTGATGGTAGCATGTTTTCAGTCACTCTTCTCGTATCTTTCTTGTTGTTGCCGCCTTCTTAGAGAGTCAGCTCGCGCAGCAAATGCTTTCATTTTTTGGTCTGACTAGTCCTTCACTTTGTTGACAAGATGGTCTTTCTTTCCTCGATCGCATGTTTGTTGTCGCTGTCGTGCGCTTCTGCGTCACTCGCCTGTTTCACTCGTTGATTTGTTGTATTGTCTCTCCCGCTGCTCCGCGGCAACAGGCGCTATTGTGGGGATAGGCGGAGGTCTAATTCTTGGTCCAGCGCTTCTCCTGAAAGGCGTCGTTCCTTCCGTGTCGTCGTCACTGACGTCATGCCTTGTGTTGCTTTCTGCTTCGACGGCTGGGACGATCAATCTGACAAGCAGAATGGCACCTCCGAGCATCAGCGGTGTTCTTTTCCTCGTCCTCTTCTTCACCACCCTTGTCGGCAAATCTCTTCTCGATCGGTTGGTGGGTTCCAAACATTTTCCAATGACGGAATGCAGCCAGATGTCCCTGTATATGTGTCCCAAGTACAAACGGCCTCACATCAGTGCATAGCTAGTATAATTTATTAAATAGATTCCGTATAACAACAAAACACGCAGAAGACATGTTCATCACCCGCAGAGTTTACATGGTTCGGCATTTCACAAATGGCACTGCGGTTGTCCGGCTGGTTTGCTCGTGAGTAGAAAAGCTGGAGGTACAGGAGAGATACAGGCCGCTCATATAGGGACACTCGTGGGGTGAATTCGCCTTCCTTCTAGTCCATAACTGATGCATTTCCTTCTAAAAGAACCCTTATGTGTGCAGATTAGGAAGCATAAACTTGAACGCTTGCTGGTTGTCCTCATGGCCAGTATCATGTGTTGCTCCATAGGGTGCTCGATAGGTAAGCGGTGATAGAACGTTACAGTGCCACAACGTTGTGTTGATCGTCATTGACAGTTCTTGCGCCGGCTCTGTTTTTACCGTTTCTTCTTGTCAGAGTCCTTTTCTCTCCACTCATAGTTGAAACAGCAGCTCCTAGGTGGCTGTCTCTCGTTGTGTGCATGTGCGTGCATTTCCAGTCGCCGTGTCTCTCCCCATTTCGTATCGTTTCGTAACGACTGACTCTGCGCCCCGAATGCGACACCATGTCTGTGCTTCGTTGCCATAACTCACCCTTTTCGTTTGCGCGTGCGCGTCTGTGCTCGCTGTAAGTACGAGAAATAACAGTAATCCATACATTCCACCTAGAACACACCCGATGTGGAGTAAAGTTAATTTCGTAAGATGAGGAAATCCAACACGTTTGGCTGTCTTAAAATCCCATCATGTGGATCGGGGATAGGCATATCGAAACACCGCTAGACGAGCGACACTCAGGACAAAAACAACACAGAGAACTCGGCACTACCGGCGTAGTCCTCTACGTTCATGCGCGCAGTTGCAGGCACAGTTGACGGGATCAAGGGCCCGAAGTCGCGACAGGAATTCAAGCTACCTTGCGATCGATAACAACGGGAGGAAGGTCGAACGCGAGGGAAAGGACAAGGAGAGCAACAGAATGCTACCAAGCAGCAGCACAGTGACAGCAAAGACCGACAGAGTCGACGAGTTTGCCGGTAGACGCAAGCGGGCCAGTAACTGCGAGAACTCAGAAGGCAATTCAAGTGGAAGCACGTCACTCCCTCCAGCAACTGAAGGTCGTGAATTAGGGACCTGTCTGTTTTCATTTGGGTTACGAATCTTTCGTGAAACAGACACAAGCGTTACGCGAGAGCGGTACTGAGTAGGCTGCTACCACGGTCAGAAGGTTTGCTGTCTGTTAATCGTCTTCTGTTACCCTTCTTAATGAAGAGGAATGTGGAGTTTGCTGAGAGGCCGGTCCAACGCGTGAAAACAAGAGGTGGTTTACAGTAAAAACGCCGTGCATACCCATACCGGAAAGCTGTGTGTCAGTGAACCGCATGCATTTTCTCTTACCAAACCCGTGTCAGCTAACCAACCGAGAGGAAGACAAAACGTAGAAGCGGGCGTACGTACGTACATACACATATATTTATTTCCAAAAAGAACATCCAGAAATTAAGAAAATCACTTGTTTACTGTCGAAGCTGCTGTCACTCTCGTCTTGTGGCGAGGCGGGAGCTTCGTCTGCGGAGACGTTTAAATCGCTTTTCTATTGTCCTACACAGGTATGTTGTCACCGAGACGGCATTTCCACGTTAGGCTTTGTACACAAAGGCGCTTGTGTACGTACCAAAAAAGTCTGTCGTTGTGACCCAGATACCTTGATGAAATTAGCTGTTTCAGAGAAGAAGCGACCAGCTTCACACCACACGCATGTACGCTGTGCCCCTCTCCACCCGACCTCGCCTTTGCATGTCATGCATGCAGGCACGCGTATGCACAAACGGAAGAGGGTGACATGTAGACCCTTTGGTATGGATTTGTACACTATGTCTATGAGTCACTATCCGAAAGCACATCGCTGCCAAGCTCGTCGTAGTGCACGTAGTGCCGCAGCTGGTCTAGGAGCATCCCTGGAACACCTGAGGAACAGTCGTGCGAAACGCCGCCGAAACATAGTTATAGGAAGGATAGAAAAGAGAAAATGCTGCGCACAGTGGAACCGAGAGATACAAAACTGCAAGTTGACAATGGAATCGCATGCGGTTGAACGCCCGGGGAAGGCGAGACAATCAGGTTAGGGTCTCTTCTCTGGCATGCAATCTAGTGCGCATATTCACTTCTATGGCGACACAGGTTACCGGCACTTGCCCGTTGTCTCCTTTCGTTGTTGATTTCGTGAGCTTGAAGTCTATCTCTGAATCTTCTGTTTCCTTCCCACGAACCCCTCTGTCATTTTGGGATTTCACTCCCTCAGGCGGCCGCCAAAAGTCTACTCTCACTCCGTCTTTCTGAAACGAAAGCGTACCTCTGCTACTTTCTGTCGACTCAACCCCTTCGCTTCGTTCGCGCGCTCTCCCTCTTCTTCTGTCCCGCCCGCGTCGAAAGCGCGAGCCGGACGACGCAGTAGCATTCCCCCGATCGTCTTCTTCCTCTTCGCTTCCGTCTCTGGGCCTCTCAACTCCCCGCTGGGCATCTCCACGTCGCCTCTCAGGGGACGCAGAAGGCGACCGAGGACTCCGACGAGAGCCTAACATGTCTCTGTCTCTCTCCGTTCTTCCTCGCTCCCCGGAAGTGGGGGGCGCAGGCACGGAGGGTCGAGCGCTGGAGGACGAGGGGGAAGACAGCGAAGGCGTAGACGAGGGAAGCAGTGCATGCGCCCGTTTGAACGGAAACGTCACAAAGGCTGAGAAATTTGACCGACAAATCGGGCACCGTTCCTGGTGCAGCGAACGGAGACAGTCAAAGCAGAGCGAGCAGTGCCTGCGAACAGAGACGACAGGACGTCTCAGAAACAAGTGACCACGCCGTGGTGAAGCAATTTCCGGTCCAAGCACAGAGAGGACACCACAGAGGTAGGAAAAGGCGAAAGGCATAGAATGACAGAAGAAGGAAAACAAATTCAACGATATCCCCACTGGTAACATTACCGAGCGATTCTCGAACTCTCATGACCGCCTCCGGGCAGCGTAGCTCCTCCCGTGGGTCGAATGGACTTGAGAAACAGAAACAGTGATGTACCTTACTCCAGATGATGGCGGCGACCCTTCAACTTTGCCTACTTTTGTCTCACCTGCAGGGGTACAGCATCACGTCTTTCGCGTTCGTCATACAAACCAAGCATTCTGTCTCTCCGCCAATCGTATCTCCTTCTTCAAGTCCATACACGTCTAGGCGCTCTTGCGCTCTCATGAGGCCGCCGCCCAGAACGACCTCCTTTGCCAACTCAAGGCCGAGAGAGGATGAGTTCTGCGGACTTCTACGGAGGATGAGAACGTGTGTAGAAGCCTAAGAACGAGAAGCACGAAAAACAGCAACATTCATCACTACACATAACAAAGTCCGTGTCGTATAGTTTTCACAGATTTGCGTCAATCTTTCCCTTAAGCTACGTACATCCGCGTCCACGAAAACGCAGGCGCCTCTCCACCTACCGACCTACGTGTGTAATACGCATGTGAACCATGACGCTACTAGATCTGGAGCAGAGGAAGGCTACGTCACGATCCTTCATTACACGATCAGGTTTTTGTGTTTTCAGCACTACCACGTAAAAACGCTTGTCGCATCGTTCGCCCTCCTCACCTCGGATACGGACACAGCGCCGAGATGGCCCACCTCGCTCATGCGCTGATGCTGCAAAAACAGACGACACCCCAGAACGCCGTCTCTTTATTTCTCCCTCACTCCACACGCACAACACAGGCACGAGTCACCAGAAGGATTAAGAAGGCGCACTTTGTACTTGTGATTTGAACTACGAGTGTTGACAGCGCCATCGTAGCGTCTCTTCCCCGAACAGGCGACATCACGGGAAGACGCATGCAGAAGCAAAGCCGTATATATGAACACCCAAGGCTTCCACACAAGCTGTACATGTGCCTTAATATTCGCTTGGGAACCAACAAACGCTTACTGAATGCGAGAGAAGAGAAGCAACGACAATCAATGGAAGCTCGGCTCTGTCTTCAACGCTTGGTGCGTCGGCGGTCTCCACTGGCGCAAAGCTGCCCAGCGTTGCCTTCTGCAGAATTCATGGAGCCCCAAATGCACAGACAGAGAAAAATACAGAACTTGACTTGGTGGTGTGCCGACAGGGTTCGGGAAAAAGACAAAGCGGCGAAACGAAAATCCGGAAAGCAAACATATTCAAGATATCTAAGCCGGCAGTCCAACTCGTTTTTCCATTCTCATTTCGACTGATGCAGATACGGTGCCTTCTCTCCCTTGACGTGACCAGAGATGCGGAAAAGCCTGACCTCAAAACGTCTGGAGGCGACTGAGACACAGAATGAGCTTCCTTTACGCAGATTGTCGTCTCGTGGTTTTGTTCAGTTGGTGAGCAGACTGAAGCGGCAAAACAGCAAACCCCCACTATCGTCCGGCACAGTTCACGTTGCGAAATATGTTTCCCTTCCGTGTCCTCTTGAAAACGCTCCCATGCTTTCCTCACATCTGGTTTTGTGGTATCCTTGCCCGCCTTCTTCCGCTTTTTAAGAGGCCACTCACCGGATCCAAAGGAGAAATCCGCACGCGCTGATTCATACCAGCTTCTATTCTGCAACAGAGATAAAAAACTGCGCCCGCTCGACACGCATGGAAAGAGAGGAACGAAAGCCATCAGAGAATAACAAACTATCACTCTAACGAGGACTGAGTCGTCTCTCAGAACCTGAAGTACACTTGTCGCGGATTTGCGTGGACGAAAAACAAGAAGAAAGGAAGCCGCGAAGAGACAGAGGCGCATAGCTCGACAGAGCCTGGATGCTCGACAGCAACAGCCACTAAGTTCCTCGACAAGGGAAAAACGAAGAAAGAACGAACAGGGAAGGACGCTTGAAGGGATATAACTATAAGATGCATGCATATATGACTCGTACATTCACACACAAGTTTACGTATATGTATGTATATATATATATATATAAACAAATATAATGCAGTACATAAATATGTATATAGTTACATGGATCAGAAACACTTTTGGCAGATGGGTTCAAGGTAACGGATTTCTTCCCGCTCACCTGACTTCAGCAGATCGCAGGCGATATTCGGAAGATGTAAGGAGAGGCGGGGAAGAGAGAGGAGCTCCAGTGCTTCCACCCTGCTCTGACAATGACAGTCTCTCGCCCTCCCTCTCCCTGTCCGGCCCCGATGACGCCTGCCCTGAATCACACCGAAAAAAAGAAAGGAATCCGAATAAAAAGTGAAGCAGCGGATCTAGCGCCATACAAACCACACGAATCAGCAGCCAGACAAAGGGAAAGCATTCTCTCGCCTAAGCAACAGAACGCCTGCGGACACGGAGCGGCTTGAGCACCGCATGCGTCGCAGGACAACCGCACACTCGAACGAAGCTTAGATTCGCAAATCTGAAAAAACTGCACGTTACTTCTTTGGACTTGCGTGACCCCGAAAGGGTATCTCGAACGTGGTGCCTCTGGAGTCTTCTGTCCTCGCCTTCGTCGGTGTCTCTGGGCTGCACTTACCTTCTCTCCCTTCTAACTCGAGAAGAGAACGCGAGGCATCGGGGTGGACGGCAGAACGTCGTGTGGGCCGAGAGGAAGCAAGACGGCGCACGCCGAAGATTCTCCGAAGAGAGCGCGGAAGGTGGAGAGGCCCGTCGAGACTTCCCAGGCAAATGCTCACTTCGTCTGCCTTTTTGGTGAGCTGAGAAGGCGGGAAAAAGCACGAAGGAGAAACAGCGGCAAGCCGACCTCCAGCGCACAGCGAACGCCCAGAGCCCGCATGTGAAGCGCATCAGAGACGAGCAGAAGGAGGGCAACCCTAAGGCCCGAGGAAATACACGAGATCTGTTGAATCGTGTGAGATCGCAAAAGGCCCCAGTGAGCAATCACAGCCATTTCTCTCTGTTCCTCCGATTCCACTTTGCCCTCTCCGGTCTCTCCTGCGTTCGTCGTGTTTTTTCATTCGTACGTTTTTGTCCTGTTTCCTTTCGTGGACTCCAACGAGACGTGCACCGCCTGCCCCTATACACAGTGCCGTACCGCATCACTGTCCTCTTCTCTGGCATCCTTCTGTCCTAACTGTTCTCTGTTCTTCACCTTCCTCTTCGTTCTCTCGTTATACTCATCTCCCTCGCTTCCCGTTTTTTCGTCTCAAGTTCCCCTCACCCTTCTCCGTGGCATCGCCGCCTCCCTTCTTCGTCCTCTCTCCCTTGTGCCTCTGACCTCGCCTTGACTTCGCCTTGTTCGTTCCACGATCTCTCTCCCTCCTCGCCCTCCTGTGGCTCACACCGACTCTTCTGTTGGCACCCTCTCCTTTCTCTTTCTCGTTAAAGTCCTCTGTCACTCACCGCTTTCTGCAGCGCACGTGCATCAACTCCCCAGTAAACGATGACCGTCGCTGCGTCGCATGCATCGACGACCAATTCGACGTCTCCCCGGCCCCCCGGCCCGACAGCCAGAGCCACTGCCGTCCCTTTCTGCTCTTCGCTCGTTCCTCGTGCATCCCCGCCGCTTGTGGCGAGTCTGAATCTGCTGTCGGTCTGCCGGTCCTCGCCGTGAGAAGGCAGGAAAGAAAACGAAGGAGAGGCATGCGACGAAGCAGAAGAAGAAAGAGGAACCGAAGAGCCAGACGGAGACGAGGTGCAGGGAAGAAAGAGAACAGACTTCGTTTGAGCAGCTACGCGAACCCGGAGAATGGCGAGAGGCGAGGCGGGATTGTAATTCCGGACAAGCTTCTCAAAGTGGATGCGAAAGAGACGCTGCAGGTCCTCCGAATATCCTGCGAGCCCACGAAGATGCAGAGGGTGCTGCGCCAAAACAAAAAACGCATGCGACAAACCGAGTAGCACCCCGCGTTTTCGTCCTTCATCATGCACTGACAAACCACGCGGAGTCTGGCCGTGGCGACGATGAGGCCTGGCAACGCCGGTGAACGCTTTTTTGGGGAGAACCGATAAGAAAGAGAAGACGAAAGAGACGCTGATCATCTCGACGCTCACAGAGCAGGCTGCTTTTGGAACTGTGCCACGGCGCTAAAACATCAGCGTGTGGAGGGAAGACCCGGAGAGAAAAAGACAGATCACTTGCGTCCGGGAGCGTTTGAAACAGAAAAGAGACGGCTCTCCCGGTAGCCCACGCAGTGTCACTGCCAGACACGAGTCGCGAAACAACTGAAGCGAGACTTTCCGGATCCAAGACCTTTATATGTGCTGCTCATGACCGCTTCGCTCGGGAGCTACAATTCCCGATGCACACGGAAGTGCATTTGCAAACTCGAGTTCCAATTCTAGGAGAGTGTCAGAACCTCGGTGCTTGGTAGTTCTGTTGCAGATATGCACGAGGTGCTTGGTCGCTCAACAGGCGAAGTTACGCTATGGATAACAGTGGCAACAGGACCTACCGGTCCTCCCCCAACGAAACTTCAACATGAAAAGACTTTACAACGGTGTTGACACAGGATTTAGCTAGCGAGCGATGGTGGACCGTCCCGGGGAAAACACGTACGGTCGGTTCCGCATGTCGAGAGTCCGTCTGTTCTTTTTGAGAATTGGGCCATCATCTTTCATTTAAAACTGTGTAAGGAAGCACAAAAAGCACAGAACTACTCCGCGCAGGCGCACAAAACCGTCAGGATGTGCCACCGGATGCGGAACAGAGAAAAGGGGAGAAAAAGAGACGACGAAGACACATGCTTTGGCCCTTTTGAGAGCTTCAGGGAGCATACCTGTTGAACGGCGAACTGGCGTCGAACTTTGTCCGCTTTGACAAGCCGTCTAAGGAGATGGATCAGCCAAAGAAGAAGCAGGATGCCGGCAAGGACGCAGAGAGTGTTGTGCAAGCCTGGTGAGATTTCCGAGGCCGCTAGCAGAGAGCGATGCGACACAACAGGCGCCCTGACGCTGTCGTGCCATATCGGTTCTCTTCGCTTCCCTTCGTCGACCAAAGAGAAAGAAGAAAGTAGTGAGGCTGAGAAAGCCGCGTCTGCCATCTTGGAGACCACACGCGACGGAAGAAGACGGAGTGGACCTGTACTTATTTCCTGTTCTTTCCAGCAATTATCGTTTTCCCTGAATCTCATGCAGTTCCCTTCTCCAACGACGCCTTTTTCTTCTCCTTCTTCCTTTCTGCCATCCGCCCAACCTCTCTCGCCGCCCCTCCTACTTCTTCCTCTGCCCTGACGTGTGACTTCCTCCTTGATTTGTCTGTTGGAAGCAAGGACCGAAGCGGGAGAGACGAAAAGGAGATCCACAACTTTACGAGACAGGAAAGGAAATCGAAAACAGAGGGGAAATGTCTTTTTCTTTCGGCTTTTTAGTCAACTTCCGCACGCGTCCAACCGGACAAAGAGAGACGATGAAAACCGGCGACGAGGAAGAGGCACGACCGGACTCAAGACGGCGCAGGAGGCAGCCATATGCAGAGATAAGCGTTTTTTCTCAAGAGTGCATGAAAAACGGTGGAAAGCTGGAGAAAAGGAGACGAGCAAGTAAACTTAACTCTGCAGCAGCCAACGAAGTCGTGTCTCGCCGGATTCCCTTCTCGCCGTTGCTTGGGAGACGGCCTGCTGACCGCAGGAGAGAAGGGAAGAAGTCTTCCTCCTCAGAAATTCATTTTGATTTTCATCAACCGCTAGAGAGAGAAAATTCAACAGTTTCCCGTCTACAGGCTCTGGACCATTCCCGATCTCTATGCTCTTCGCCCAGCGACGATTTTTTTTCGCGCATGCAGAGGGCCAGAGGTACAGCTTCGCGACGGGACAGGGCAATTGATCTTTTTCGGAAACGAAGGTGATTTCAACCATATTTCAAACGCGAAAGGGAGAAACTGAAATGCATCTCGGTTTCTTCCCGGTATCTCTTTTGAACCATAATCCCTTTCTGGAAGAAAACATTCCTCCAGGAAAAGCTGAGTGTGCTGGCTTGCAAGCTGACTGACGATGAATTTGCCTATCTTTGTGATGAGTGATTTTTGTTCTCTTCATATCGCCGTTTTGAAGAGCTGCAGAGGAGGTAGAGCTGAGATCTTGGTTTAGGCGATCCACACGATGTCTCAGCCACCGCGTAGAGAGCACATTGGAAGCTGGCGGCCGGAACATGAGTTCAGGTGCAGCGTTCATAGACTGGGGAGAAGCTTTTGCCCGTTTTGTTAGGTTTCTGCAGCGCTTGAACCCGGTCATTTCCACCTCTGAAGAAAATGCGAGATTGATATACTGTAGATACAGATGCAAATAGACAGAAGCTAACTCAAAAAGATGTAATGCTATCAAAGTGTAGCAGGCCCTAGGTTGTTCTCTTTCCTATATCCCAAGTTCTCCTAAGATCAGTCAGAAACGTTTCTATGGGGCTGTGCACGAACTATAAACGCTAAAAGATTTTCAAAGGCGAGGAGGCTGCGGGAGCTACGTAGACGCCCGAGAGAAAATTTTCATTCACAGGCTTCTGGTCGCTGTGCAGGCAATTTGAATCACAGCGGGGCCTCTGCTTCAGATGCGAGGGCACAGGCTCTGAGGAAGAGAACCTAGGCTCCGCCGCAAAACCGAAAAAGTTTATCGAAAACGAGAATGACAATGAGGACCTTAGGGGACCCCCACGATGGTATTTCATCTCTCTCAGGTGAAAGGAGTGGGGAAGGCGGCGAATTAAACCGCGAGGATGTTACTCGAACTCCCGCCCTTCCTTCATCAAAACGGAAAGAAGGCAGGAACACGAACAAGAGTGTCAACTGCAAAAAGCGAACGATTTTGTCCTCTAGCATTTCTGTTTCAACATCGACTTCTACCACGGGACGACGGAGGGGAGCCTCATTGTCGGGCCGTCCCAGTGGTGGGTCATCAGGTCATCCACTTTTGGCATCTGTCTCTTCCTCTTCGTTGCATGCTAAGGAGAAAGGAAGACAGTCAGGAAACCCGGCTCGAGTGCAGAAGCACAGCCTCTCTTCTTCTCACTCGCCTTCCCTCCCCGTTCAGTCCGCATCCTTGCGCCACACCTCCAGTGGCTCTTCAGAGTCTCCACGCGCCGTTTGTTCTCCTGTCTCCACCAAAACAAAGGAGGCGTCCTGTCTCCGTTCGTCGGCTTCATGTCCTGTCCTCCCTTTCCCCTTTCTCTTCTCTTCGCCCCTCCGTTCTCCTCTCTATGCTCCTCCCGCAGCTGCTCACCTGCGCCCCCCACCGGGTGCAGTGGAGTCACTTTCGAATCCGGGAGGCCCCGCTATTCGTCCGTACCCTTCAACGAGTTGCTCCCCTCGTTTGGCAGAGAGAGGCCCCTCGTTGTTTTCCCCATCTTGCCAGAAGATCTGTACGCCTCATCGCTGGAGTCTAGACACTCTAGACGTTAGCCAAAGACCGGGCGTGGTTGTTTTGCCGCCTCGCAGTTCTCTTCGACTTGAGAGAGCAGCGAGCACATCTTTCACTATCCCCGAACCGCCGCTTTATCGTCCAGGCTCGTCCATGTATAGGTTAGGTTTCACAAAAACTAAATTCGCTTTCCTACCTCGATACGGGTTCCCCAGCTTCCGGAGTCTCCCTCGTCTCCTCACTGTGCCTGCCCCGGCTTCTTCGGTGCTTTCCTCTGATTCGCCTGTCCTGCCCGTGAGTTCGCATCGCTCCTCCTCGGTTTCCCGCAGTTGTGAAGGACAGCCTGAGAGACAAATTTGCGAACAAGCAAAAGGCCTCTTGGCGGCGAAGAGCGGATTGGCACAAGGGGCAGGAGACAGGGGCGGGGAGAACGGAGACAGGGAGGGAGAGGAGAGAGGGCGTAAAGGAGTGGAGACGGACGGAGAGACGAGAGGGGGAATAGCCCAGAAAAACGAAGAAAAAGAGCGTGACACAGGAATCCAAGGGCGAAGCGAAGGAGCGAAGGGAGAACGTGTGGAAGAAGAAGGGAAGCGTTCTGGAGGACAAAGCCTCGCGGAGAAGCAAGGTCCAAGAAGAACGACGCGTGATTTAAACCTAAAAGACGAAAAAGGGTCTTCAAAATCCTCTTCGATGCCTGCTGGCCCTAGACAAAGAACAGAAGCAAGCTCCAGGTGGGCGACAGCTTCTTTTGGTCCCCCTCGTCTGAAAAAGGCGTCGTCTTTACCGGCCTTGCGCAATACTGGAGACGATAGGTTCCACCAAAGCAAAGAGGGTAGAGACGCTCAGAAGGCTGAAACACATTTAAAGGAGATACGGAACCTCGTCTCCGTGTTCTGCCGGCTGATGTGCTCTGTCTCTGCCGGCGAATATCCTCATAGTGCGTGGAGCATCGGGATGAATGAACGGAGGGGTCGAGAAAGAGAGGAAAGAGACAGAACAGAAGAGAAGGGGCAAGAAGGGAAAGCTATCAAAAAACGCGAGCAGGTCGGCTGCGCAGAAATAGAGGACAACTCATGGGTGAAAATAGAGGCAGACGAGGGCGGAAGCGGGGTGCGTGACAAAGAGAGACAAGGAAAGCCTGAGAGAAAGAGGGAACCTGAACAGGACGAAGAAGGAACAGGAAATGTCCAGGAAGACAAAGAGCGAACTTGGAGCAGCTTCCTTCGCTATCGTCAGAAAGACGCCACGGCATCATGTTATGAGGCGAGAGACAAATTCAACGCCGGCGCTTTCATAGATGAAGGCAAAAAGTCAATGTCACAGCACAGTCAGACAGCAGACGTGCGTCCTTCGTCCCGCATCGGTTGGGGCCGTGAAGAAGATGGCACGAAAAGAGAAAAAGACGAAGCAGAGAGAGACTCTCGGACAATCTCTCGGGTCCATCTACTACCTGAGCACGGAGCATGCCCACACAGGGGCATTCGAGAGAAGAAAAATCAAGTCTATGCCAATCTATATCGTTTTCCCTCTTCTTCCTTCCCTTCTGCTCGTTCTTCATGCCCCTCTGCCTCTCCCATGTCGCTATGGCCCTGTTCTTCTTCATGTCTGTCATCATGGTCGTCCCCGCAGCCCACGTGTCAATCACTGGCCGAACTCTGGAAGCTCCAGAAAGCGACTATTCGAGTCCTCAGAAGCAGAACGTCTTCTCAAGATGAGCGCGGCGCGAAACATCTACGGTCACATTCTATCGAGGAAACGGAGCAGAAGGGGAGGATAAACGTCAGAGATTCGGACGAGGAAAAGGTCGGTGTGTCGCATTCGGCCCCTTGGCAGAGTGAGAGAGACTTGGTCGGCTGTCTTAGAGGAGAACAGTCAAGGGAAACTCAAAGCGATATCTCAGGCTCTGCTCCCAAAGTGCTTCAGAGAGAGAAACGCCAGACAGAAAGAACGCGAGATGTGGGAGGACCGGTGCTGGAACAAGCTGGACGAAGGGCCAGTCTTTGCCAGACGAGCAAACATCGAATTTTGTCGCCTCAAAACAGGGACGCGGTGTACCACTTTGGAAACAGAAACGCCAACTTGTCACCTCCCAAGCCAGAAAGTGTCTCTGGCCCCCACGCGGTATGCAGTGTTTCTGATTCTTCAAAGTTTGGGGGAGAAATGAAGACAAAAACAACGACAGACCCGGAGGAGCGGCACTCTGTCTGCATTGATGAGTTTCCATACCCTAGATCTGAGTGCAATAGCGCGACACGGTATGTACAGGCATTTCGTTCGTTCAGCACACGTCTAAAGAGAAACAAATGTGCATCTGTGGGGAGCACTAGAAACGGCGAGGAACCGGAAACAAGAGAGAGAAGGCAGCCGTGTTTAGCAGTTCTGAGGAGAAACGAGAAAGAGCGAGAGGAGGAAGAGACACATATGGAAGTGAGGAGGGGGAGTAGACAAAAGGGCAATAAATTCGAGGGAGCGAAGCGCAACGAACCTGGTGAAAATGAACGAAGAAGCGTTTCTGAACTTTTGTGGGAAGAAGCACGGAAGAAGCATCGACAGAGTCTCGCTCTCGCGAGAGACAGGGTCGCTCAGCAGCGCGCGGAAAACGCACGACGAAGAAAAGAAATTGCGACATTGCTGAAAGGTTCGGAACTGCGGGAGGAAGAAAGAATAACAAAGGTGAAAGCGGCATTTGGAGACGGATTACGCGCGGCGACATCTGCAAGCATGGACGAAGAAAAGAAAACGGGGCAAAAGGGGACAGCAAAGGGAGACAGGGACCATCACGAGACAACGAAACAGCTGCAGGCGACACAGAACCACAGAAGCATGCTTGTAGCCAGAGAAAAGAAAAAACGAAACGAGAGTACGAAGGGGCCGACGCCAGCTCTGGTAGCGATAGCTACGGTCGTGGAAGCAATTCTAGTGAGTCTGAGGGGAGTGACAACAGCCACAAGAAGAGCAGAGAAGGTGACGAAGCAATAGACAAAGGGAAAGAAGACACTCGTTCCACTTCACCGCCAGAAAGAATGAACACAGAGTCGCCGGTATCAGAGACAGACAGCAGCTCGAGGTCGAGCAGTCCCGCCGTAAACGTGCGTCCTCGCGAAGGTAACAAAAGAGACTCATCTTCACATGGAGATGACAGTCTACGTGAATCAAACAGTGACACTGAAGCCGAACACGAACCCGAAGGCAATTGCACCGCGAATCGAGGAGATAAACTGCTAGGAAACAAGTTAGAGGCACAGCGTGTTTTTAAAGGAGAAAACAGTTCATCAAACAGCGATGCAGGACCGAGCACAGAAAAACTGGTGTCAACTCCCCTCGAACGCTTCGCTAACAAACGCTCTGCTGTTGGGAGACACGTCTTGTCAACCAGTAGCGATGACGAAGAGGAAGACGAAAGAAAACAAAGAGTCCCGAGGCAGAAAAGGAACGACAGTGACACTGCAGGACCTCCGAGCAGTTCCCCTGCCGCACGTCGAAGTCATCTCATCTTATCTCAGACAAGAAGAGATGACGGCAAGACGTCTTGGATGGGTGGGTGGAGAGGCAAAAGAAAAATAAACAAGAAAATGAGTGATTCATATAGCAGACGTAGCTCCAAAAGCGTTCATTTTGCCCCTTCACCTTCATCTAGGGTTGCCGACGACCAGACATTCTCAGGCAGCCGTGAAGGACGAGGGAAAAAGGAGAGAATAGAACACGAAAATATGAAAATGAATCGCTCTGCTTCCTCCCAACACCAGGACAATTCCAAAACTCGAAAGCAAAGTGACAGTGGTAGGCGCCGAAGAGAATCCTTTTCTTCGTCGTCTCCTTCGTCTGCCTCGTCATCCCCGTCCGATGCACCCTCGCAAGAAAGCTCCCTCTCGGGAGAAGCTGACAGTCAGAGTCTTTGACACGCTGAGAGAAAAGATGAAAGAAGCAGGATTCCTGCCACGTTTTCGTCCTCTTCGTCGGAAGGGGGGGAGACGCAGAAACTGTCGAGAGCGATAAGGAAGCAAACAAGAAGTCCTGCAGGTTCATGGTCTTCCTAGTGGGGTCCAGTTCCACTTCCCTCCAAAGCACCCCCTTTTCCCGATCTGTCCCTGTCAAGGAAAGAAACAACAAAAAGGGGGTGAACGTCGTGCTTCCCCATTGACGTCACCCTCATGGTTTTACGCTTCTATTTCCAGCGCTGCCTCTGCTGGAGCACCAGGGTGTAGAACGAAAGCCACCTCTATTCGCCCTTCCATTAACTTGGGGAATACAAGTGTCGACCAGTTCTCATCGTCTCCCGCTACAACTATTTTACCTTCTGCTTCGTCTCCACAGGAGTGTAACCAAAGTTACCCTCTTCGCCCTCTCCAGCAAATAGCAAAGGCTCTTCAGTGAAAACTATAGAACCATGGAAAACACGAATTCTGAAGATACAAGAGAATGCATCTGCAGGCACAGGAGGCAACCAGGCAATATAGTAAAGAACACGCACAAGGTGAATAAAAGAAAGTTTCTGTGACTCGAGAGTAGACAGGGGCACAACTTTGAGGTGAGTCTGTCGTCATGAGCAAACACCAGTGGACACCCTGCTCCCTCTTATGTGGTCTGAAGAAGAAAGGAAAGGTTTTCATGAATCAAACGGCTAGTGCCGTTCTTTTTGTTGCTAATTGACAAGAGCGAGAAACTAAGACAAAATTAGGCATAAATGAGAAGAACAAAGACAATTCCCAAGCACCACTGCGCACGAGGACGACCGCAGGCTACGGTTATAGCTGCAAATTTAACGTCCCTTTTTGTTGGTCGTCTCCCACTACAAGACCTTGTATGTATAGGAACACTCAACAGCGAATTGCATCTGCATGTATTTCCATCACGTCTCTAATCCTCTGCGTCACATCTCGGCAATTGACTGAGAAAAAGTCTGTACACATGCTCGGGTTACAGCGCGCAGCCGCCGCCACAAGCGGCTCAGCTTTCTCATCTGTTTTACGAGACAGTTTTGACCTTTAGCAGAAAATCAAATTCGACAACAGAGTTGCACCGTGATCTGTACGACCAAGCCTCTTCGCTGTTTCACCCTGAACAACATGCTTGCCTTCTGTTTGGACGTCCGTATGAATACTCATACGTTCGGGACACTTGCATGGTTGCGCCTGCTGAGGTTTTGAAAGATCTGTGTTTTGCACAACACAGAAAAAATTCTCTTGCTGCCATTCCGCGTGATCAACTACAAGGCACGAGAAGTGGCCGCTCGCTTTCTTGGTAGCACTATAGAAGCTCTTTCGTCCAATCAAGGCAGGCATCGGCGAACACATCCCACATAATGAACGTTTCCGAAGTGAAACGTGAGATTCGTTTAGGATCCCATCGTCTGGAGGCTTAAACGCGCGTGGCGTTTCTTCCGGTGCGAAGACGCAGCAACCTAATTCCATTTCCCTGTGTAAGCAGGAGGGACTTCATGTGCTGCAAAACGGTTTGATCACATAGCAGATCTAACATCTATCTTGCCTGCCACACACTCTGCCCAACACACTGTGTATATTTTCCATTCCTACCAAAATCTCCATAAATACAGCATTCTTCCTGTACCTGGTTCTGCTGGCAAGCTAAATATTTCGCTCCAGGGGACGGCGAATCGAAACGGAAAATACCTGACCGTAGTGGCGTCTCTCCTGTGTTGTTTTGTCTACGGTACATGTTCGTAGAACCATCTGCGAGGGTTTCTTCGATCGTTATCGACTGGTGGAGAACTGCGCAGTCTTCTTTCGCTGGAAAGGCGGTTTCGCTATCATTATGTTAACCATTTCACGATTCATTTTGCAGTTTGCAGAGAACATATATCCCGCCAGCCGGTTTTCGCAAATTTAGTTGCCAGAACGCTCGTCACATTTGGCGCCTTTCTACGCTCGGGATAAGTTTTGTGCCACCCGTGGCCTCAAATGACATCTGAGCACCTGTGGTGGAGGCTGCTTTTCGGCACTCTCGTACTGGCAAGGAAGTGCCTTTCCGCAGCGAACCAAAATCTTGTGTGCTAAAATGGAAATGCCCTTGATTTCTGTCATCGTTTCCCCATTTGGGAACGCGACCTATCCGTGCTTTTCCAGCCCGGCTGCAGCCATGCACGTGTAGTTCGCTCTTCCCTCTGGGGTTCTCCGCAGTATAGCCGAGATCGAGAACTCCCCATTTTTATCGAACATCTGCAGAGAATCCACTGGAAAACAGTGGTCTGATCCGGTTCTTTGATGGGTATTCTCCCTTCGAAATTTTCGAACGTCTCGGCCGAGGGTTGCGCAAACTTTCTTGCCTCTGTCTCAGGTCTCGTAGAGACAGGCAGCTGTTGAGACGGAGCGGCCCACTCGGCGGCCTCGTTGCTCGTTCTGCTCAACAGGGTGGTTGTTAACAAAACCCGCCGCAAATGTGTCTTATTTCGTTCTGCGTTCGATGTTCTCCGCTACCATCTCCCCTTGCACTTGGTCACGCTTATCCTCCCTCGAGAACTCTCTTCTCATTCCGTTTGCCGCGGTATGCGCGATATCCTGACACAGCGTGGCACCTCGTGTGCTCGCGTGCGCGGGTCTCCCGCCTATGACGGTTCGCGGATTTGCCGGGAAAGCAGCATGCTGTCCCGGTGAAAAACTACTTTGACACAGCTTTCATCAGTTTCCTTCTGTTTTTGCTTTGCGCAAGATTAGAGTAGGTTTTTTCGTTTTTTTTATTTCCAGCGATTTCCACCGTATCCCCACGTTTGTCGTCCGCCGTCACCCACTGCTGTTTTTCCCCCGTCCAAGTTGCGTGTCTTTTTCTGCGTCTGGGTTGCACGTTTTTTTCTCCGCACTTCTCTTATTCCTGCCCCCCCAATTTCTTGATTGGGTCTGTTGCTCTTGGGTCTCATGATTGTCCTTCACGCGTCTCCTGATTTATTGTTTCCCGTCCGGAGCCTCCTCATACATCGTTTCGTGTATTCCGTTCCGGTGTTTGGGGCCCCGTTGGTCGTCTGTCTCTGTCGCTCGCACGCCTTCCCCTCTGAATCTCTCAGCTGGCCTTCTGCCCTCGTTCTCTCCCTTTTTTCACGACGGGCCGTTTCTGTCGATTCCGGGAGCTCTGTCGCTGGGTTCTTTTTCTCTCGACAGCGACCTCCCTAGAACCTCAGGAAGCCTGCCTGCTGTCGGGCTCCCCCGCTTTGCGTGCCAGTCTCTCGGGATCTTTCCGTTGCTCTGACCTACCCCTTCTCTGACACAGATCCGGTCCCCATTTTTAACAATTTTCTCCTTTCTCCGCTCCGCCTCGACTTCACGATTTCTGCTGCCAACTTCTTCACTGTTATCTTTCCTACGATGGCGCCCCCCGGCGGCCAGACTCCCCGGCAGTTGAGCGCTCCGCCGTCTTCTGCTGGCAAGCCGTGCTCTTCGAACTACCAGATTGTTTTGCCTGGCGAGCAGGATCAATGGAAGCCAGCGACACGTAATCCCTTTGTCAGGCTCTTTGGCTTTTTTCTGCGTCGCCTGCAGACGCTGATGGGCCCCGTGGAAGATACCCCTGCGATTCAGGCCGCCAAGATGCAGCAGCGCCCGTGCCAGCTTAACCGCTTCGTGTTGCTGGCCGTATACTTCGTCTATGCGCTTCTCACCGCGCGTGTGTACTTCGCCTGGCCGAACCTGTCCAATCTGCTCTTCCGGAACGACGCGTACATCTGGTTGTGCAGCGACAACGAACCTGACATGCGTCTGCCCGAGAACGGCGAACGCCGCTACAAGTGCGAGGCCCAGAATTCTGAGGTTGGGAAACTGTTTGTCACTTGCCTCGCCTTCGCCTTCTCCTGTTCTCTCGTCGCGGGCATTCTCCTCGACTTCCTGGGCGCAAAAGTAACCGCCATGATTGGCCAACTCTGCAACTTGCTTTCCTGGGTTCTCCTAGCCTTCGCTGGAGAAGGCTGCGAAACGTACTTTCCCGCTTTCATCCTTATGGGTGTCGGGTCGGACGTCGGCTACCTGCCCCTCCTCTCATCCGCCAACTTGTTCCCTGGACATGAAGGGTGCGTCTGAAGGAACGGCGATATCGCCGCGCACGGGGAGAAACCGTGTATGAGAGCGGAAAGGAACATGTGGGATAGAAATTTGAGGTAGAAACGGGGTGGGGAAAGTCGAGAAATGGCGGAGTGAGTGATGCAGCGATTGCTGGAACGAAGGGGACGAAGGGAGCGTTTGAATAAGACTCATCAAGGTCGTGGCTGTGCTCGTTTGTGTATGTGTGTGTTTTGTCGGTATGTGCTTGTTCTGGCGTTTTTGGCAGGTTGGTTATTGCGTTGCTGGGAGCAGCCAAAAGTGCCAGTTTTGCTATGCCGACCATTCTGGACGTGACGGAGAACGGTGCTGACAACATACACTTGAAAGAAGTGTCACTCGGATACGCCATTTTTGGACCAGGTATGGAACGCATCTCTCTCGTTTACGCGCCGCTGGTCTCGCTATTTTTTCCCAGTCCTGACTGCCTCGGTCGTTCTGGGACGTGCATTTTGTTTTCGCGGGGACTGAAGTAGCTGGCTGGTTTTCGAGGAGGTGCGATAGCATAGAATCGACTCACTGTTTTGATCAAAAACGTCTGCTGCATGCGTACGTCTGTGTAGCCGACATGCTCGCCCGTGTCTTCAACTACAGGTGTAGAGTCTACCCTCCGCAGCGTATCACATTCACAACGGCGCGCACGCGCATTCGTAAGAAGACAGCAGGATAGACACGCCGGTGCGTGTACATTTCCGCGTTGTTTGTGAAGGCTTACTGTTGGGGTCTGATCCGGTTCGCTCGGAATGTCCCTGTCCCGCGGACGCACCACTTCGTCGCGTTCGTGCATCGTTTTTGTTTTGCTTTCACAGGCGTCTGTTGTCTATTGGCGATCTTCCTGGTTCCTCTGCAAGTTTTCAAGCCATGGAATGAATTCGTGGGGCTGGAGGAGGAAGACCAGCCACACCCGCTAGTGCGCGTGAACGATTCTTTTGCGTCTTACGGCGCACATGCGTGGCGTGACAGTTTCTCGAGTTTCCAGGAAGTGAAGGACTGGATCCACCAGCACCACATCAACACGCCACTGGAGGAAATGACGACGGGGCAGCTGCACCATCCCTCGTCTCCTTCGTCCCTCGCGCCCCCACCACACCACCTCGGCCCGCAGCATGTGGGCGCGGCCGCCGTCGGAGGCGTCTCGGGCTCGCTAGCTGGGCCCGCACCGGCAGCGCAGCAGGCCCGGCACTTCGCGGACACCTCGCCGGAGGCCCAGAGCGTCCCAGCGGACGACGCCTCGCCCCTGTCGGGTGCGAAAACCACGCCTGTGACTCCACCTCTCGAGAAGGTTGCCTCTGGCGACACGGTTGCGACGACCCAGGTGCTCTCGGTGGTTCCGAGTACCGATGCGGAGAAGGAGACTAAGGAGAACACCGGAACTCTGTCCGCGTCGCAGTTGCTGGTCACCTCGCTCCCGCCGATCGCTGCGAGCCGCGCAGGAAGCGTGTTCGGCGCCTCGGACGCCGACATCGTCCACTCGGGACCGTCATTCTCTGGCCTTCGCGGCGGAGCCATGGAAGAGGAGAAACCCGCCAACTTCTGGTCGCAAGTCTTCTCCAAGTACGCCTTCGGCATCATCTTCTACAGCGTCCTGAAAGCCATCATGTACGCCTTCTTCACCACTGGCGGCGAAAACCTCCTTGGCAAACAGGTCAACGACTTCATGGGTGCAGCGCTCCCCTTCTCCTGCCTCCCGTGCTTGGTGAGTGAAAGGAAATGGGAAGCAATAGGAGAGAAAACGGATATCTACATCGTCGAGGCCAAAGACGACAGAGGAGTTGAGTCGAATCACCCTGGCCATTTGTGACCGCTCTAAGCGGGAAAGGGTCTATCGAAAGTAGCTGTCAGTTTATCTCATTCCACCAAACATCTATATGCGTATGGATATATACACTTCATCCGTATGAACGTAAATGTAACTCTATATGCCAGTGATTATGTAGATGTCTCTTCAGAAATGAGTGTCGTGCTCAAGGAGAATGGCGACGTTGGTGCCAAGGTCTCTGGTTTTCGAATGGTGAGGTGGGGACAATAGCGTGATACAGAAAAGCGGGCAAGGGCAAGAGGGAAGCCTTGCGCACTGACGCCGGGTAGTCTGGGCTGGCGAATTTTAGGTTTTCCATGAAATCTATTTGGAAGAAGAGGCTTGATAGTACTACCGTAAGTACATAATATGCAGTCCCAGCAGTAGCGGTTAAACTATAGAAGAGTGGAGTATTATCCATACATACCAGGCGTGGACCGTCAGATGTAATACGTGAGCTGGGTTAAGAACGTGTTGGGATAAAGAGAACAGGAGTGAGGAGAGGGGACCTCTCCGGGAGATAAATACCACCGTCGGTCTTGCAAATCAGGGGTGTCTGCTCACTCACCTCTGCTTTCCTTCTGTGTTTCTGGGAGGCGGTGCTGGACGGTTTTTCGTGTTTTGGCTCTGTGTGTGCGGGCGTGCAGGTTTTGGGGAAGGTCGTCGACACCGTGGGAATCATGCCAGCTCTTTTGTTGTTGAACAGCTTCATCACTCTCGCCTACGGGTTCTCGATGATTGACAGCACGTTCACGGCGTATCTGGCGGCGATTTTGTACATTTGCTACGTCTCGTTCTATTCTTCTCAGAGCTACTGCTACGTGTCCGACACGTTCTCGTCGTGTCACTTCGGCAAGCTCGTTGGAATTATCCACATGATTGCTGGTTTTCTTTCGCTGCTGAAGATTCCGATGCAGTCGCTCGTCGTCCATGTTTTCCATTCCGAATACTTGTATCCGTGCCTCATCATGCTCGGCTTCTGTCTATGCAACTTCATCGTCCTCTTCTGGCTTGTGTACTTGAAGCGCAAAGATCCCCACCCCTTCTGGTCGAAGTCTGCACGCGACGCCGTCAAGAAGGAGCAGGAGCGCCAGGACGCAATGAAGCGGGAGAGAAAGGAGAAGCGCATGCAGGAAAAAGAGGCTAGAAAGAGAGAGAATGAGGGGAGACCGGCGCATGCTGTCGAGATGGCCTAGCGGGACAGGAAGACTAGGAGAAAGCGAGGTGAAGCAATGGGTAACAGAAGAAAGGAGCGATGACGCAGAGGAAGCGTGTGGAGAAGGGATGGAGACACGTGAGAGGCGGAGCGAACGAAACGGAATTAAGACAAGATATAGCATCCACGAGAGGTGAAATAAAGCCCCTCCGCCGGAGGCGAAAATACAATTCGGGTCGGAAGATCGACAAACCCTGTGATAAGCAGGCAACGAGGAAAGACACAGACACATGGAAAATCGAGCCGTTCTACCTTTCCTCGTCGGCTTCGCCCAACAGTCTTGGACTGTGTGACTCTGCTCCTATAGGGGATTTATGTACTGCATGCGTACAGAAACATACGCACGTGTGCACATAAATGGAGTTGTACGGTTGTGGTTGGGACGCATTTCTGTCACAGAGGCAGTGCGCGTTTTTCAGTTGATTTGCCGCTGATGTGTTTTTTCTTGAGTATTTATGTCCCTGTTGGCGTGCTAAGCGCTGCCATGTGCAGCCAGCTGCAAGGGCCGAAGGTTGGGCGCGTTGTTGCCACGTAGTCTCCTTCGGATGTTAGGGTGTGTATAACAAAAAAAAGCAAGGGACGAGTGGACAAAAGATATCGGGAGAATGGGGGCTTTTTCGCCCGTTGTCTTTTGTACACCAAGTGCTTCCCGGTAGTCCGTAGTCTATAGTTTCATCGTTCCGGATCCCAGATGCTATGTTGTTCTGGCGTCATATATCAGCTGCTTCTCCGGTCTCTTTTCCGCCCGTCTGTCTCTCCGTTATTTTCTCACCACGACGCGGCGCATGCCCTTGCATGCAGACGCCCCGGGAGAGAAATGTGGACTGGGAAGAAGGGTGGCGGTCTCGAGGGAGTGGGGCGTTGCGGAGGGGTGATGAAACAGCTTTGCCTCACTCCTGCTTTTGGCCCATGAGACGGTTGCTTCGCTGAGAGTCAGCGATTCCTAAACAGCTCAAGAGGGACCGAATTGACCGAAGAGAATCTCGACGCCTCGGTCTTCACTGTACATAAGGAAAAGTATGTGCGGAATAAGGTGGACAGTAGAGTACGGTTGTTTAGACAGATCAGTTTCGTAATCATGAGTTTTCGTCTTACCACGCTCGCCGTGTCCGCGCCGAAAGCTACGCTGAGAGAAGGGCGAGCAGCAACTGGTGGATGCTGTGTTTACACCCAGGCAGAGTCATCCTGGATGCACCAAGAAGGCTGGGAAGCGACATTTCGCTCCCTTCTTTTCTGTATGCGTTTTGCGTGTTCCCGTTTATAAAGAACGTTTACGTAGGTGGCGTCTACGGTCCACTCCGATTTGACTCTCCTATCTACGCTGTGTCCTTTGTTGACCAAACCGAGAGGGCGAAGCGCCCAGGCTGACAGGGGAGAGAGAAGGAGTGATCTTCTCTCTGAGTTTCTGACGCACTCGGGTCATCTTTATGTAAGACCCGAAGAGCCTCCGTCTTCGTTTTTGCGTGTCGTGTGGCGGCCACACACCGGTTGATGTGCGTGCGTGCCTGGACTACATGTATGGCTTGTGTGTGAAAAAGCAAGAGACTTGTGTTTCTAATTCGTGTCTTTTGAACGCGTTCTCCGTCGCGTCCTAGTGAAAAGGAGATCTGCATCTGCGGTCAGTCCTCGAACCCAAGGTTACGGCATCGATCCCTGCGCGGTCGTCTCCTGCCCCAGAAATAACGAAGCACAACACATTTGTCTCGATGGAGACAGCATTGTGCTTGAGGCTCTGTCACTCTGAACGGTATACACTTCTATGGAAAAGAAACCCCGACACCTCGAGGGCACCCTCAAGCAGGCGTAGCGATATGACTGAGTCTCTGACGCAGGCGTTACTCTTTCAGTCCACAATTTATGTAGCTACTCTGTCTAAAAGAGGAGTTTAAGCGACGAAGGCACTAAAAAGGCAACCAGTCTACTGTATTGGGGACACTGCGGGTTTTGCCGTCTGGCAATAGTCATATTCTCTCACGAGAGCCGCAGCCGGAACCTGCGCTACAGCGCGTTGTGGAGGAAACGTGGGAGGCAAAGAAGTGAAGAGACCTAGCGCAACTGCGAGAGAAAGTAGCATAGGACGGAAGGCTAGCACTGGAGGTAGAGTGAGGACACGGTGCTGAGAGCAGGCGAGAGTCCCAGGGAGACAAAAGAGATACAGACAACTGAAGACGCTGACTAAACAGAGTGGCGTTCCCGGCGAGTCAGCACCCATGTTTCGCCACAACGATCTTGAGATCCATGCAATAATGGAGCGGGTACCTGCGACATTCTCTGCATTTGTTTTCGGTTCCAGCATTGTTGTGACATCCCGTATCTCGACGCTCGTACACAAGCATACACGAAACGAACTGGATGTTGACACGGGCGGAAAGAAACAGACAAGAATAAAAGGGAGGAAAGTCGTGGGGAGGGACCGTCAGGATAAGGAGCCCCTCGTGCTCTTCCCCTTACTGTCTCACCAATCTCCAAGGACTAAAACGTGATTACACGAAACTGAACAGACCGGTACGAGACCAACATCACATGGAAGCGCCAACAAGTCGTGTTTCCCTCATGTGCCCATATCTCGTCGAACACCGGCAGCATCGCGCGAGCAAGAAGACACACGAGCAGCTTCCCGCCTCACGGAAGACAACAGGAAAAAACGGAAGGTCGAGGAGGCGGATGAAAACGAAAGAAAAATAGCAGGAACGAGGAAGGACCGCTGCAGCTTCTTCACTCCATCAGCGTTTCCTCCTGATTTCCCACACTTGTTTCCCCGGTTCGCCAGCGAGCAAGCAAGGAACGAAAAAATAAATCCATCTCGTCTCAACGAGTAACCAATGAAACAATAGAAATTTTTTCTTGTTTTTCTCTATGCCTGAGACTGATCAAATTAGTGATCAAACACAAGGGCGATCGCTGTCAGATTATCCTGTACAGAACACGCAGACAGCAGACAGAGGAACGGCAAAAGATGAAATAACATGTGCCGCGCGAGCAAAGACCCAGTGATTCGGCATGAGGAAGGCACGTAGTAAAACGAGAGTCACGGGACCTTCCAGGAAGTACACAACAACGGCAAAACAGTGAGGGAAGTGAGGAACTGGTAGGCAGAGAAAAGGGATGAAGCAAGGGCGTGAATAACACCATGAGAAGGCAACGACGGGCAGCGTGGAATAATGACAGATCAAAGCAAGAAGACCATGCAGAGGGATACGGGAACGAGAGAGGAGAGCGAGCAGAAGAGAGCTACCTGGCTGCCGCGGTCAAATGCCCGTTTAACCACTTGACTAGCGGCCTCTTTTGGATCGTCCAAATGGCGTGCTGCAATTTCAACTGCTTCCTGCGAGACAGCAACGCACCACAGCCACTCAACTCTGAAAGCGAAGGAGCAACGGAGCTAGCCGGCAGAAAGAGATGAAAAAATCGAAAACGGGACCGTCGTATAAGGGAAGCAGAATCCATGGGAACACAACAACGGAGCAGGCAGAGAAAGAGTTGAGTTACGCAGAAAGGTACACATAAAGATGATGAAACAATTAACAAATAGAGAGAAAGAGTAAGCAGGACGATATAACGGCTTGCGCTGGAAACATGTGTTGTCTCGGAGCCGGTGCGCCTGATCAGTCCTGACATTTTCAGTTTGCCACACAGATATGTTTAGCTTTCTCGTTCTTTGTAGAACTCCCTGACAGAACGGAGACTAGCATCTTGAGGGGAACTTCGGCGCAATTGGGTCAAACGAGAACACTCAGTCTTTTTGATTTTTACCTGATCGGTCATGACATCCCAAACTCCATCGCATGCAATGATGAGAAGGCGGACATTCTCCGTTGCATGAAAACAGAAGACATCTGGAGTCGCACTGATGAGGTTCTCCTCCTTCAGTTCTTTGTCCCCGAACCCTCGAGAGACTGCAGCAGATGGAAAACGAAGACGGCGAATGACAGACAAGGGCATAATGAAGGGGATTAAAAGCGAGGAACGGTGAAGCGGGAAACGAGCACGAGATACATGACACACATATTGTGGCAGAAAAAAAGCAAAATTCGCTGTAGCTCCAGATATTCGACTCAAAACAGTGCACACCGTCAACGAACGCCTGTAAGAGAATGTTACCTGCCATCAGAACTGGCGGTGGCTTGGAGGCTCCTCCACTAATGCACTGTTCCATCTTGATCTGTTTCGCTCTCTCCTGTAAGCAGAGGCAACACTACGGGACTGCGAGTGATCGCTGCTCACACCACGAGACGCAAATTCGCGCCAATCACGAGCTTTCTTCAAGTACACACTACGTGTAGCTATTCTATTCCTTCTCTCCCTTCCTTTATTCATTCTTTCTCTCCCTCGCTTCCTCCACTCTTTCTCTCTCTCGCTTTGTCCATTCTTTCCCGCTCTCGTTTACCACGGTTTCTCCCTCTTGCACTTCCTCTTCTCGGCTGTCTCCACACAAGGCACACACCAGTCGATGTCCTCTCCTGTTCCCGCCTTCGCCTTCTATTCGTTTTCCCTTCGCTCCTTTATCTGTTCTCCTGTCTCACCTCGAAGCCCTTTGGAGCGACGCGAGCGACGCCTCCGACTTCGACAACTCTGCCACCGTTTGTTTCGATCCTTTCTCTCTCCTCCGGCAGGTTTGGTTTGTGGTCTCGACTGACGCGGATGGCCTCCCAGACACACGCATCGCCTTCTTCACTTTGTGTCGCCTCAGGCCTCTCCTCCTGGCCCCCTCGCAGTTTCATCTGACGCCTGTGCAGGTCTGTGATTCCTCTGGAAGAGCACGAAGACGAAGACGGCGGAGGGGCAGACGCAGGCAACTGAGCGAGCGCACCGTTGGACGTTGCTCCGTCTTCCTCTTTCTCTGAAGTGCCCTCCGGCAGGTTTTCGATCTCGTCGTTGAGAAGTAAAGGCGATGGAAAGTGGGTGTCTTGCGCTGCAGAACGGGAACAAAAGGTACGAGTGAGAAACACACGAAAGAAAAGAGCAAATGAATGCAGTGAGGAATGCCGTTTTCGGGAGTGACGGGAAAGAGCTGAAGGGAAAGAGCGACAAAAGGCAGGAAAAAAGCTTTCTGAAAGAGTTGAGTCGCTGGACTATTACCTCATCCACGCCCTTCAGCAATTCTTCCCTATCGTTGCGATATGTATCGCTTAACGATTCCTCTGCTTCTTCTCTTCCGCACCCCCTTCCCCCCAAATAGAATCCAGCTTGCTGTGACTGTCGCCTTTTCGTCGTCCACTGTTTCTCTCCCTTCGGACTCAGTGTGCACTCCTGCGAATCTGATTTCTTTTACGGAATACGTCATTATACGCACATTTTCGGCGAAGCCGATCTGGCGAAACCCGTTTTTTCGAGGCGAGTTTATCCGTTCTCTCCCTTTGTCTTCTTGCTCTTCTCTCACCCCGCATCGACGTCTGTCAGCCTTGCGCCGCTTTCCCACACTGGACTGACCTTGGCGTGTTTTGTGACAAACTCCAGCGACTGCGCGCGAGTCTCCAACGGAGGCAACGACGACGAAGTTGCCAAGAATCAGACAAACAACGGCGGTGCAGCCGCCGACTTTGAGAGTGCGGAACTTGGAGAGGAACTCTCGGTCGACGTGCTTGAATGCAGAGATGATCCTCGGGCCCAGCGTAAGAAACAATTCTCCCACCTGCTCAGAGGGCAGAGGAAAGGGACAGACCAGCGAAGACGGAAGAGACGAAGGGAGCTTGAGGAGAAATTCAGACGCCGGGGAAGCAGGAGCGGAAGACGTCGAGACGGCAGAGGTGGACGAGGGGGGGGAAGCCACAGATGTAGATGAGGCAGATGATGGGGCGCTCTCAGAGCTGGGAGCTGCGGTGGGCTGGTACGAAAGCTTTTGACGCTTTGATTTTGGAAGGGGCTTCACCAGATAGGAAGCAACGCGAGACGGAAGGTGGGTGGCGCAAAATTCCGAACACGTCGCCCCACAGTGGCCATCGAAGAGGGCAACCAACGCAGCTAAGAGACATGGAGAACAAGTGGAGAGTGAGAGAGGTGATGAAGAAAGAGGTGGACATGAAGGACGCAGAGAAGGCGGATGGGACAGCACAGGCGAGAAAGAGGAAGGGGATCAAACGGAAGACTGAGGAAAGCTATTAGCTTAACGGCGTTACATGAAGGACAGGGCCGGAGGCAGTAGGACCAGACCTTATCTACACCTCTTCAAGTGCAGCGTCTCGATGGGATACAGTTTCAACAGAGACCTCCCGCACTGTGTTTCAAGTCTATGCTTGGTACACGGACCGACAAGTACCTGGAGGAGTGTACGCAGTATGAAGCACTAAATTGCAACTCCTCAGACGTCTGTGTCCATGCACATACGTGTCTAGATGTGTGTGTGTATGCTCGCGGGCGACTGGCAGACTTCTCAGGAGCTTACCTGGACTACAGTTAAGGGCTTGAATCGCTGCTTTATCTTGGCCCTCGACCAGTATGCTCATGTCCGAAATGAGAACGTGTCGATCTTCCTGTTTGGGTCGCCTTCCCTGCATGAAGCGTGCGTCCATCCGAACTTGAAGCGAAGACGCCTCGGGCCGAGATCTCTTCGTTCTGTCTCCCCCTCCACTTGACAGCGGAGCACCGCAGGCGTAGCAATCAGTCTGGGTGTGTGGCCTTGAGATGGACACAGAACCAGAAAAAGAGCAGGCACCAGAAGAAGCCGGAGGGGAAGAGCAGTCAGAACAAGAGGACAGCGACAAGGGAGCAGAAGAGGCGCCTTCAGGAGGCGGCAGACTGTCGGTGGCGGTCTCATGCGCCATTTTTTCTCCCACACGGACAATAACGGAAAGGGAGAGTCTGAAAAGATATGTCTTTCTTCCGCCAAGCCGAAGGTTTCGCGGACAAAACGGGGAAGGTCAAGTTGGAAACAGGTTGCAGGTATCCCTGTGGAATTGCGGAATGGCATATCACGAGAGAGGCATGACAAGAGACCGAGAAACGTGGGTGTTATATGGAGGAAGGGAGGCCATACACTCCCCGGTCCTGTGTCCTTTGTGATGATGAGCGCCTGAGAACCGCAGGACGCATGACACATATAAATCCACACTGAGGGTGTGAAGAACGCGCGCCCGACAGAGAATAAAACAAGTCGACGTTCTCGCCTGATCCTTCTTGCTCTCCGACGTCTCGATGTATTCTGTCGCCCGATATCTCTTTGTTTCTCCGTGTGTCCTCCCCTTTCGTGGAGGCGAGACAGTTTTACGTGAGAGCAGACGGTTAGCGGGGCGGGGTAGAACGCAGAGAAGAAAAGCCTTTTCGATCGCGCCTAAAGACGCGTAGACTTCACAAAAAAGAGTGACGGATAACGAGATAGGAGTGAAGTAGAGGTAACACACAGCCCGCCAGCATACAAAAAAAAGAGACTTGAGAGTCGTCGATCCTCGGTGCCCAAGAAACGGACCGACCCACCGGGCGCTGGTGTAGACAGATCTCGCGACACGGAACTGAGATAGAGGGAAGACAACTGAGACGGGGAAAACGAACGTTTTCCAGGGACTCACCAGAATTTCACATGCTTGCCACATGTAAATTCTTCCTCCTGGAGAAAAATAAGGAGATAGAAGAACAGCATAACCAGAGGAAGGTGTCCATGATACTAATGCCTCTGCGATGGGACCTTGAGGGGAGATGCCACACCCGGTGCCCGGGTGGTGTGCGCAAGATACGAAAGGAAGAACAACTCTGCAAATCGCCTTACCTTGTGGGTATCTTAGTGTGTCACGAATCACTCACTGGTTTTCTGTCTTTCAGTCTGCTCTCTGCTAATCTTACAGTGACAGGAAACCCTGAAACAGGAAAAAGGGAGTACGGCGGCGGTGAAAGGAAAGAAGATGTACAATCAGGCGGTGTGTCCGAGTGGTTAAGGAGATGGACTAGAAATCCATTAGGCTCTGCCTGCGCAGGTTCGAATCCTGCCGCCGTCGTTTCAGCACCCGAATGTGTTTTGGAGAGGCCCGGTTTCTCGCAGTTTTATCTTTTAATGCCTGTAATGACGGTACACAACCCTTGGTTTTTTGCATCTTGTGCTGTTGAAGGAACAATGTCGCGTTGCGATCTCAGTAACCATGACAAAAAACAAGCATGACGCCACACGCAAGTGTGTTTCTGCTTTCCGTTTCGTCATGCTGCCTCTTATTCCATACTTCCCCCTCAGTCGTTCATGTCACATCTCTATTAGCCAGGTTGACAAAACTCCAAAACAGTGGTGACACAAACGCGCCCGGTGTAGTCCTCGCCATAGGGCTCTAAAAGCTATGCGTTCCATACAGACGGTGGACTGCTCCTTTCTTCACTAGTCATCTACATAAGTGTATTGGATTGGTAAGCATGTCTCGGAACACCCCAGTTTCTCCGGGAAAGTGGTGTTGCAAATGCGTTCTTCTGATGCATTGGGAGCGATGTTCTCTTGAATAAGTCAAGTAGAATCCCATGGCAAACGAAGGCAAGCAAGTGTGTCCACCAGATGCCATCAGGTCAACCACGGTAGTCGATTACATCTACTACAGCTGGTCTCCACACCAGCGACTAGCCACGTGATCTCCAAAATCGGCTCCCGCCCACTACATAAAATTTAGCGAGAACCAGTACCAGGTGACTTGGGTATCTGTTTTTCGATGGGCCTCTGATATCCATAGTGGCACTGCAGAGGCATCGATAGTAACATGGTGGGGAAGGAAGATGTAGAAACAATCCAAAGGGGAGACACGTGCCGCCGCCAGCGGTCATTCGGTTGCTACTAGCAGAGTTCCTGTTAAAAAACTCAACAGGGAAACAACAAAAATGCGTTTCACAAGCACGTGACTAGCACGGAGCCCCTGCCATCGCGTTGTTGTACTACCAGGCTGGCTCTTCACCAACCGCATCAATCCCCTGAAATCGCGTCAACCCCAGCTTTCTCAATTTCCCTTAACTGTCCCTCCATCAGTCTCCACTGTCGCCATTGGATGATTGAACCCTCAGCCCCAGACTTGACACGGGTGCCACAACATCCCCCAAAACTGTCACACTGCTGCCCCGGCGGCTTAACCAGACTGCTTTGCCTCAATAAGAACGTTAGACACCTTTGTCTTGGATAAGTCAGCTTCTTGTGGCTCTCGTTCATTTTGAGTGCCTGGATGTGGGCTACACTGATAGAGAAGTAGTTCGCCCCTGTCTTGTGGCAGTTCATTGACGACCAGCACGTAGGCGGAAGCCTCAGAAGAAGTGCTAACATTAGCGCTAGACGACGCCAAGGTAGAATTCAAGACCACGGATGACACGCTGACTTCCGTCGCTAATATATCAGCAGATTGCTGAAGCAAACAGTCCAGATGGCTTGGAAACAAAACTCAGGTATCTCTGCACCCGAGTACCGCACCCCTGACGCTCTCGTTGAGTTGCGGGGAATATGTTGTCTTTGTCCTCGCCGCATACAGCTGGAAACGTAGAAAAACCTGAAGAAGCAGTGCAGTCAGAGAAACCACCGCCTGGGACACTCAATCTGCGCGAACATGAGTGACCGATCCCCCACCACTACCTCGTACAAAACTGCTAGTCACATGGATATCATCAACACCCACAACCTGGAGCGATGAAACTTCCACATTAGTTCCTTTCTAGCAGATTACCACAAGGACAAAATCATTGTCAGAGCCTGCTCCACGTCTTCTACCTGCCTTGGTGGCCGACAAAGGCAAAATACACGATTTCGCAACAGACGAACGGCGACGACCCCGCGCCGTATCTCAGACTCTGAAAGCCTTTTTGTATAACATTTTCAAAAGCCAGTTTTGCGACATCATTCCAGCGATCCACGCTCACGTATACATTCGCCTTACTGTATATCCATCTTTCTGTTGTTCTTGAGCACGGGTCCGGATTCCCGCCAAACCGATATTCGAACTTTGGACCTTTTTCTCCGCCGCCTCAGTGCCACCGGATACAGTGCCACTTGACGCTGCCGTTGACTTGGAGCTGCAGCTGAACTGGACAGAATGGCTCATGCGAGGCACCTTTCCGGGAGCCAGAGCGTACGAATACGTGTTTCCACTCTATCCGCTCCCTGCTGCTGTGGCCTGGTCCAGCATCATGTTAACACTGCTTAGGGAGGAGGGCGGGTTACGGTGAATGTAAACACCCCCTTCGGAGACACCCTGAACCACCCGTTGGCTTTTGGAAGCATGTCCCACCGCAGCTCCGTTCTTTGTCGATAAGCTGTATCATGGGCCCCTGGGGGGCAGTGGCTGTGGCTTTGGGGGTGGAGCAACAACTCCAGCACCTCTCGAGACTCCCTGTTCGACAATTGACTCTAACACATAAATGGCTATGCATGTTCTGTCGATAGGGTAGCGTGATGCAGAAATACACAAGCGGGGTCCAACGGTTAAGGATCGAGTGTTTTCTCTCCGCCAGCACACAATTAACCACGTTCCAGTTGGCGCATCATGCGGGAGAGGGGAAATTCCGACAGGGCCATTCCTGCGTTGCACCCAACGTCTATACCGTAGGAATCTACATACCTTTTGAAACGGGGTGAGTGTCAATCAGCCGCTGCATCTTCTTGCCTCACTATGCAAAACAAGGTGAGGCAGAACGATGTCACAAACAAAGGGACGAGATTGTCTGACAATGCCTGTGTAAGCTTGTCGTCGGTTGTCTCAGAATTTCACGGAGATGGAGGGGAAGAGGTCGCGCCATACATGCGGACTGTGCGCTGAACGTGAGATCTTCCGTTTTGTTGGTTTGACTTGGCGGGCTCGCCCTGGCTCGCTGGAAGGTCCACATAGACCAGCTGGGAGGCCCTCATAGACCAGCTGGAAGGCCCCCCAAAGACACAGATGGTGCATACACATAAGTCGTGCTACATTACACCACGAACCCCAATTCTTCTTGCTATTGCGAATCTGCCTTTCCGCAGATCACTTCACCGGTGGGCTCTCTCACACGTCCCCCGACATTACCCGCTCTTGCCCAAATCGACACAGAGGCGGTAGGCAAGCAACTGATATGGTACAACTGAAAGTGTTGGTTCCATCTTGGGGTTGGACCTCCGGCGACACCGTGCAAACGTCTCGCTCCCTGTGGCGCTTTGTGAAATTTGTAGGCCAGTCTTCGAGTATCGCGGAAGAGTGCAAGTCCCCAGACGCTGCAGTTCGAATAGAGGCAAACCACCGAAAGCCGCCATTCAGATCTGGCTACTGTGGATCTGGACCTGCGAGCACAGGAATGCAGAGCCGGTTGCTGTCACAGTACAGCTCCCCGAATGTCCTTGATGAGAGGCGTTCTCGGAGGCGAGTTCACAAAGCAGCCAGACGCAAACGTCTGCATGTCAAGCCGCATGTCATGCCGTCTGTCATGACGCGTGTCATGAGACTGCACTAAAGCTTCTCGTGTACACATTCGTATCCGAAACACCGGCACACACTGCTGGATGAGGGCGCAGTAGGATTCGCGTCGCTTTTCTAAAACAGATGTTGTGTAGAAATAGGTGAACAGAGGTGTCACATTCCACACCCTCGCGAGTTGGCAGCACTGCTCCACTTGCTCACCCGTAATTCTTCGGCTGGGTGACGTGAGGGAGGGCGGTGTGGTAGAGGTCGAATCCGGGGGCCGGACGCGCATCGACAGGAGTTGAGGCGACCGCAATTGGCTTCGTTGAAACATCGAAGGGACATCCACGAACGCCGTGGACGGCTGGGCTGCATGTGGCGGGATGACGTCGGCGGGAGGCGCCCGGGCAGGGGACTGAAGCAGTGGCTGTCGAGGTTCAGGCGGTAGCGGCTCGCCAAAAACAGGTGCATAATGTCCAAGGGCACCGGGAAAATCTGTTGAAAATGATGACACAGCGGCAACCTTTCCGCGACAACAAATGGTACGTGGGTTCTGCTTCCTTCCTGTATCATCCCTGCTCGGGCCGCTCTGGGATTCACGGGAGCTCTTGTCAATAAATTCTATTCCCCGTATCAGGTTCGCTTCACGGCTAGTGCAGCAAATACAATGCTGCGAATGTGCTCGCACGTACCGAGTCCGTCGTATAGAGGCCAATACGTGGTTTTGTCAGACCATAAAATATTGAGGGTGTGCTGCAAGTCCAAACCGGCCTACTGTACCGTATAAGAAATAGACATGCCGCCAGCTCCCATCTCTACACACCCACAAGTGGCGGCACTCCGAAACAGTGGCCGACGTCCTTCTCGGACTAGGTTCCGTGCCGTTCATCGCCGCAACACGACTCCATGTCTGCTACACACTCGTCCTCAAGCGCCCCACCCCCCGGCACCCGGAGAAGTGACTGATGTGCTATGATTATTCACTAGTCGATTAGATGTGGACCATATTGTTCGATCCATGTGGCAACGTAGCTCCCCCCTTGACTCTGGTATCTCATTTCGTCCGGATACTCTCGTGATGCGGGGATGCCACTGTTCGGATTCGTATCTGGGTGCATGCGATGCCTACACCAGGATGGTTGCAGTTGTGGCGAGCTCCACCCTGGCCCCGAAAACGCGCTGCTACTAGCTGGGACTGCAAATAGTGTTGCGCCTTCGTCCGAGGCACTCGTAGTCGGCTGGAACAATGAAGCACTCGTTGCCGCCTGCTCGCTCGGGGAGACGATCCGTGGCGGCGGATACTCTGAGCTCCATGGCTGATTGAACGAGGGTGCCGATTCCGCGAAGAGCGCAGCACCGTCCTCAGACGCCATCGCTGCTGGTGCGGAATGGGACAGAACGAACTCCACGACGTCCTCAGGAATATCACTCTCTGTGCGCGGTTCCCCAGTAGTATGCGCAGCGCCGGCGTGTTCGAAGATTTGGGATAGAGAATATGGGGGTCCACCGCTATCGCCGCTGGTGCAGGGGCCCCCATACACGACCGCCTCTGGGGCACCTGCGGCAAACAAAGGGGCCGTCTGGTGATGCAAAATCAGCGGTGAAGGAGACTCCGATGTTCGCTCAGCGTGTGTGAACCAGTCCGATGATGTTGTGAGATCCCCGCTGGCCATAGAATGCGTGGTGGAGGCCAAGGCAGCTGACTCTCGCGAAGCCCCTTCTGTGGTCGTCACTGGCGTTGGTGATCGGGAAGGAATCTGAGCAACGAACGGTGACGCAACAGCCTCGTCCAAGGGCTTTTCCAAGGCAGGATCAGAGTGACTTTTCACCAGATCTCTACGTGCGTGGATAGTGTCTCGCGGAGAGTGGTGCCCAGCCACCTCCGACGTCTCTGCGGGTTCCGTGGCGCTGGAAACGGTGGACGCTTGCGTTTGCGTCTCTACAGCTGGATCGCTCAAACGTCGAGCATACAAAAGTTGAACGGCGACTTCCTTTGCCTCTTCCTCAAGCGCCATTATTTGTCTGCTCATTTCCTCCACACGCGCTAAATGTTGTGGGGCTCGTTCACGGTATTGCTGAGAGAGGCGTTGGTGAAGCTCAGGCGATAAACCAACGGTAGCCATCTGCGGGCATAGCATAAGCCGGATAGACGAACACGAGTGTGATCCGTTTATAGGTCGACGCACTGGCAAGCCTGGGGTGGCGGAGTGAAATCACATGCTAGTAAATTCGATGTACAGGATTCCCGATGCTCCACAAGAGGAACAATCAACTACCCCAAAATGAGCCGAAGCTGAGTCCATTAATATGATATAACAGACAGGTGTCTCCCGGATGTTTCAGGCCTCTGTGCGAATATCGCAGTACTTGATGGAATCACACACACACGTATTGCCATTGATCAGATATCATCTACCGAGACCAGCCTCCTCTCAGGAATGCCGGATTCGAGATCACAGTATCTTCAAAAGGAGTGGGGTACGGAACGGCAGATCAAGTGTGAATACCGTAGAAAGCTCCGCACGGCACATGCAGCCAACTGTTCGCTCGAAAAGGCTTGTTCAGGACATTAAAATTAGGATCAGGGTATGCAGCAACCTTTGGCACAAATAGATAGCACCTCAACTGCAGGGCAGCCACAGTGCTATGTAGGTGTTCAACGTTGGAAAACAGAGCTTACGTTTTTCGCCTTCCGACGGTATTTCAGCATGAGCAGTTTCGTGTGCAGATAGGAGGCTTCGTTCTTCCATTTGTATCGAAGGTTGTGCCGCATCGAAATGAGATTCGATCTCCTAGCGCGTAATAGTCTGAGTTCGCTTTCTAACATCTTGACTCGATCCTCAGCAGGAGGGCTGGACTCGGCACTTTTCGGAGTCGGCCCCAGTAATTCAGCGGGTGAGATGATACTCCACCAGGAGCAGCCTGGAACCGGTGAAGCCTCCTCTGGTAGGTCAGCTGACTCAGTTTCTGCCGATCCGCTCTCAATGTCTGAACGTCCCGTTACCGTTAAACCTGCAACGACCAAGTCGAGCAACGGCCACCCGAAAACGGCCTTTAATGGTTTCGGTGAGTACGTAGCTTGACTCGGGCAACCAAACGAGCTCTCCTCTTCACAACGTCACCGCCGTGACAATGTTCATTCAAGCCGCTGTACAATTTTCGCGCGTGATTTGCCATGAGTTGAGGCTGACTTGTGAAACGGAAACCGTAGAACGCGAGTAGTCATGATTATCGGGATTCCCCTAACATGCGGAACGCGTGCCCCTGGAACGGGTGCGTGCCCTTCCAGTAGGCTACTGTACTAGGGCCACTTGAAGGGCGACCCCGCCTGTTGTACGGTGTTGTTCTCTTATGCTCGACAACTTCAGCCTTGGTTCAGGCCTCGCTAATATGATAGCTGCTAGTCCCAGCACATATGCTGCGCTTAGTCAAAACCAACAGACACAAAAAAACGACATTGGAGAGTCTCGCATGCAGTCATGGTTTGCCGAGTGAGTGGAACTGACGGTGTGAGATGGTCGCTCTTCAAACGGCGAAGCCACTCAACCTGTCTCACCTTGGGACAGACTAGTCGATGTCGACGCTCGTGCATGACCTTCCGTGCTTGGTTCAGTTGGTGCTTCACCGGCTTTGCTGCGGCATTTGAGAAGCCTCGAGCGAAGTTTTTCTTCTTCTATTTCCATCTCATGAATGAGCTTCTCCAATACACCCATTTCCTGTCGCCTCGTAACGACTCTCGTCCTGTACGTTTGCCTGTAACTTTCCAGCGTTTCCGATGATGGAAACGCCGGCGCCCCCTGAGCATGAGAGAATGATGCAGTTACAGTTACAGGGCAGAGTTTCCTTGCAGGCTCGCCGACAATCCCCGATCTCATCAATTAGTTAAGAACCACTGCAAATCCGATGTCTCGAAAACAGCTGCCGGAACCACTATCTGCGATGGTATTCCCCAGGTTGCCAATTCAACAGAATTTGTCAGAGAGGGGGGCTCTTCGACCACGGAGGACAGCTGAGTGAACAGCGTCGCAATCAGTCTGATCCGGATATCAATGCCATCGCAGATATCCACGCGGAATGCGACACAACTTCTCATTGTTTTCGTGTTTGCAGCCGACACGCTGCCTATCGATTCAATGGATGACATGCGAGCCTCATTGTTCCTTTTCCGTTCTTCGTGCGGAGCCACTTGCACTGCTAGATTGGCATGCCGGGCGTTGAGTAGAGCGTGTGACAGAGCGTTATTTTCAACCGAGGTACAGTAAACACACCCCCCAAGCGCGTCCGTTTCTTGATGGCGGCACCGCGAGAACGAACATGGTAGCGACACAGTATTCTAGACCGCTTACACCTCTTTTAGCCAGCTGTCGTTTAGCCGCTGATATCCTGTGCTTGATATAAGTTTCTTCGGTCGACCACTGATGCCGAAGGCACCGCAGGCTGTTCTGCGTTTTGCGCTTCTGGGCCCGCAACAGCTCCATCCTCTCCTCCAAACCGAGAAGAGGCCCGGAACCAACACCGCCGGAATCCGCTGGCGCCATAGCTTTCCGTGCAGAGAGCAAGTGGCTCCAGCTCCGTTTGGAGTGGCGTTCGCGGCGTTCTGATTCCGCTGAAACAGAATCACCCTCACCGTCTGACCCTGTCTTATTGGCATGGCTGCCAATACTCCTTTTCGCGACGTTTGATGCCGTCGACGCACAGAGATTATCAGAGGAACAGAACGACGCTCGATTCCTGAACCCGTCGCCAATATGATAAGAACCGTTCCCGTCGCTATCCGTTTTTCGGCCCCCATAAAGCTTAAACGTGAGTCTGTCTAACCGATGATTTCCTACAGTACGACGGTGCACAGATAGACATGATTAGGTCTTGTACGGCTTGTACCTAGTCGTTAACAAGTGATGTAGAATGCCATTCACGCCCGAGGACATTCAAGTCCAACACTTTTTGGCTGTCTTTCGTCTCCCACCCATGTGGTGGTGTACCGCAGACCCATGCTGGTTCTGTCAGAACATTTAGTCTTCAAGTTAACATCTAATATATATTTTCGAGTACCAATGTAAGTGCCCAGGTGCGTGGCCTAGCCCACGGGATAATGCTGACCTGCCCCACTGAATCGTTCATGTATGATAGTTCGTATTATCAGGGCTCCTCTGCAATATGAATACGGAACCAGAGAACGTACGTGTATGTTAGTGAAGTGGGAGGGCTGAACCACAAAAAAGAATCCGACTGTATTATCGTGTTCCTCTCTTCTGCTCAACAATTGAAGCCTTAGCCCAGGCTCCACTAATGTGATGGCTTGCTGTTTCACCACAAATTGAGATTTCCACAGGAACCAACGGACGCGCCGAACAGATTGTGGGGAATTGTCGCACGCAGTGATGCTTCTTCCAGTTCATCTTCACTTCTGGTATGAGTCAGCGGCGCTGCTGCGTGGTGCTCTAACGTGGGAGCCTCACCGTGGGACTGACCAGTCGCTGCCGACGGGCCAGGAAGACCTTGTGCCCTGGGCTCTCCTGGTGCACAGCCGCTCCCAGTGCGGCATTCCGCAAGCCTCGAACGGAGGCGTGCTTCTTCGATTTTCATATCACTGACGGACTGCTCGAGCGCAGAGATCGCCTGTCTCTTCTTGTCGACTGCCGACCGGTACTTTGCCTTGAGCAGCGCTACAGCCTCCGGAGATTCGAAAGCCGCGGGATCCTGCGGATAAGGAAAAGCCTCTCGTGGTCACAAATTCGAACGAGGGTATCCAACGATAAACGCATCCACCAATGAGTCACAGAGACCCACAAATGCGGTGACTGTTCATTCACCAGGCGACTCTAAATTTGCAACGGCAACACCTCGGGGTCGCACGATCACCAGACCCGGTCGGACGCATGAGTATTTGGAATAGAGAAAACGCCTGTGTGAACGTCAACCCATTCTCTGCAGCCCACCAGATAACACATCTTTCAACGACAACCACTCGGAACGTGATATTGCCTCGAAGGGATTCCGCGTATGTGAACTCTACGCAGCTGGGAGATGCACTGAGTAGCATGCGCGCCTCGTCGATTGCTCTTTCTTGGCGCGTGCAGATCCAGGTGAACGCCTGTGTCGTGTCGGTGGTCGAGCTGTGGATGCTGTTGAGCTACTGCTCTCAAGCGAAGCAAAACAAATCTACATCGAGTAGGCATCAGGGAGGAACTGGAAATGCGCACTAACCGCATAGTATCTTAGACTCCCGCAGATTTTTTATTGGAGAAGGCGGTAATTACCTTTTTCATCCGGTACCTTATGTAACTGCTTTCACCCGACCAGCGAAGACGCCTATTGCGCAGATTCGCTAGGGTTTTGCGCCGCTGGACTCCTAGATTCTCCAGCTGATCCTTCAGCCGAAGCGCACGCGCGGAACGAGATCCTTCGTCGTCTGGAGATGGCAACAGTGTCACGCCGAAAGCTAATTGCTCGCTTTGCGACCGTAGCTCGTTCACGGGGTCGCTGGTCACTGCTGAATCATCATCGTGGGCGTCTGACGATTTTGATGCTTCCGTCGATGCTGCGCCATCTGGTGCGTGGCTGGCAGTGACTGCCTGAAGCTCAAGAGAGAGACGGAACCAGAAAAACGCGATTCCCCCTTGATATCCTGGTCTGCTATGAAGGCCGCCCAGCCATTCCGCCACAGCTTGAAGAGCGATAAGCCGATGTAACAACAATTGCGGCCCCCAGAGCACCATCCTTGTGCCATGGACGAAACACACCACGGTTGCCCCCTTGTGAAAAGGTGTGTGTGTATTCGTTACGCCGGGGTGACAGTCCGGGGCCTCTCTTCTTCACTAGAATGTTCCCGTTCCTTGTGACGCTCCCTTCAGTTTTCTACAGGAACTGCAAAATAAATAAGCAAGCTAGGTGCATCCCTGTGTGCTTGCGAAGAACGTCGGGCGGATTACCCCAGGTGTACCATGCCGCCCAAAAGCGCCAGTGCCGCCTGCGGAACTTTCGCGTCACTGACGACAACGCTAGGCCTTTTCAAGGCCGATCCCCTATAAACCATTGGCCGGACCGCATATACATGAGGGTCTTCCTTGCCATGATTTAATATGCCGCAACTAAGCGGAAAGCATGAACTGAGAGCAGCGACCCCACATGGGTGCTCACGCGAGACACCGAATACAACCGCTCAACAACGCACGAAAAATGCTTCTTAATTTTCCTGAGCAGTGTTCGTCTTGGGTCCTGTACGATCTGCCCCACTAAAGCGACGCCGTTGTATTTCTGAAAACCCGCCAACGCACCGGCATCCACTGGTCAGCTCTAGAGACACTGTTCCAAAAACGTGGAAATTGGGCGCTGTGTACTGTCCCACTCGACGAGCACACGCGACAAACACCTCTCGTTCTCGAAGACCGAATACGGTTGTTGCATCGGTGGCGGTGCCCCCGGCGCTGCAGCGCTGCTGAACCCGGACAGCTAGGAGGAGTAGCGAGAGGCCACATATTATATCGGTTGACAGTTCCTCTCCCGCCGAAAGGCGCCTACGTCCCGGAAAACGCAGGTGCGTATCACATGGCTACTTGTTCCCTCAACTCAGATCTCGGCCGGCACTGCGGCAGTGAAGCACAATCTGGTAACTGCCGCGGCCAGAGTCGCGATGCAGTCGGAACTGCTTATCTGGGCGACACTGCGGAGAAGGTAAGTCAAACGAAAAGCGATTGGTGTTACGCAAAGAGTCGCCAGTGTCGCTGCGTCCCCTGCCCGTTCTTCCACAATCGACAGTCTCGGCGGCCCTCGATGCTGTTCTCGAACCTCTCCTTCGGGTCCATTATTTAATATCGGCGTAGTGTTCGGACGACAGAGAACTGGAAGAACATCGCCCTTGGGAATGATCATAGTAGTCAAGACCACTGGTGCCCGCTGTTGGCGCTAGCGCTCTGCCAAGGTTCAAGAGCGGGTGCGACCATGCAGTCACTATCATGTTACAGCGGCTGACGAATAAAACACTCTACGACAGGATGAGGGTATCTGCATGCTTCCTGTATAGCAAGCCCTTAGGCCCAGAAGAGCAACGTTAGAATGGGGTTATACAGCGTCACTAACTGGACGTCCAATCAAAGCCACTCGTAGTTCATCAAAACACATCGCAGCACGCGGCCTCGGTTCACCGTCACATCGGAGGCGCCGCGCCTCCACTAGCACTTTTGTGGGTTGGTTGTTTTCAGGGCCGCTTGTTAATTGCAAAACGGCATTGCTTAAGCGTTCCACGAAAACCGGACACTGTTGTGGGAGACCTCGCTGCCCGAGATTTGCGTCGGAAGACGTGTGATCACGTTAGACCAACACAGAACGAGTGAGGTTGTTAGGTGTATGCCTTGCGTCCGGTAAAAGGCATGCGGGACGTAATGTCAGTCGGCGAGCACATGTCGATGCAGACCCGCAAGTCATACGAATGAAGCGCACTGGAGCAAAGCATGCGCCTTCTGCACCGAAACGCGAAGCTGTAGGAGAGCTAATCCACCAATATTTCTTAAGAAACTGTTCCACATCGACTGTGCATTGCTGGTGTTTCTTATTGAACTGACACCAAGGCGATGTTGCCATTTTCGAGTTTTTATCTTACTGAAGATCACTGTGGCTTCGTACAATGACGAAACTCCGACAGCAGACAAACGAGAATGTAGAGTGCCCCTAGTGCGCGGGAGAGTAGATGTGTGAGATCCATTCTTAAGTTACGAGCCTCCCATTGCTTGGGAGAGGTTTTCAGGCGTGGCCGCAGGGTTCGCTCTAAAGTTGAATTCTAGGCTTGCCTTGTTCAGTAACCCTCTCAGGGTGTTTGAGCGCTGCTTGAACGTTGTTGGGCATCTGGAGGTATCCATCAAAGAACATGGGATATCGCTCGATACCACTGGAACGCAGGCGTCTGATACTGCACATATTGAAGCATGCACACTGAAGCCAGTCCGCCGGACTCTTCCCAGTGTCGAGGACAGCAGGGTCTAATCGGCTCTCTGCGTGTCGCTCTGGACTCGCCAACTCGATGTGTAACTGTATCGTAACGGTGGCGTATACACGCCGTAGGAAGCAGTACAGGAACATGACAATTGGTGGTGATCCACGCCTTCACCTACACTGCTGGCTTCCGTCAATAGTGAGAATATCTGGCCTCGAGGTCGCAGTCGCTTCCGCTGCTTAGAGCGTCGCCGAGGACCTCGAACCTGTGAGGGCCAGTCTAAACACACTATTCGCAGATGCCCCGGATTGTCCACTGGCTAGTGGGACCATGTTCAGCGTCAGCTGCCTTCTCTGCAGACCAGTTCCACCACTGGCCCACTGGCGCAGCCCTCGTTTTTGTTCACCATTAGGAAGACTGCTGTGGGTTTGTGGGTGACACGACAACTTCAACGCCTCGCGCCTCTACTGCGACCCCCCGATTGACTCCTGACACAGGTGCGTGAATGGTTATGCATATTTCATCGACAAGGTAGGACGCCCCCGAAACAAGTAAGCGTTCTCCCAAATCAGGGATTGAGTGTTCTCCCTCAGGGTAGCAGACAAACTTCCTCTGTCTGTTGGCGCGTTATGCGTGAGAGCGAAAATTCTGGCAGAGTCACTCCTGCGTTGCACTCATGCCTACACCCTGGGAGTCTGCATATTTTCTGAAGCGGGCTCTGAAGCTGGCTTGAGAGTCATTGAGCTGTTGTCACTTCTTGTCTCGCTATGCAAAACATGATGAGACTGTAGGATGTTCTAAACAAGGGAACGAGATCGTCTGGAGGAGTCTATATACGGGCTGTCAGTGCTTGCCCCAGAAGTGCACTGCGATGGAGGAGCAGACGTCACTGTACACGGACTCTGCGTGGTATGTACGGACCTCAATTGGGTTGGGATCAGTTGGCGGGCTCGGACAATCCAGCTGTTAGGTCCACACAGACCAGCTGGTGGGCCCACAAAAAAGAAAACAGTAATCCATCCACACGATATCGTGGTACAGAGCATCACAAAACCCCTCCTGTTCGTGCTGTTGATCATCTGCCCTTCCGCAGATCACTTCACCGGTGGGCTCTCGTACATATCCCCCGATACTACTTGCTCTTTCCCCCATCAATACTGAAGCGGTAAGCAAGCAACTGCGGCGGCGAAATCTCTGCTCTTGGCTACAGTTTGGGCTGGGACATCTGGCGACACCAGGAAAAACGCTCACGTCTTGTAACGTTTTCTGAGACTCCCAAACCAATTCTAGCCTTCCAAGAAAGTGCGTTAGTGTCTAGACCCTGCGATAGCATTTGGCAAAACATGGTATGCCAGAGCGAGCAGTTCTTGTTAACCTTCTTCGAGTGTGCCGAATAGTTCGGCAGCCCGATGGCGAGGCCAATCAGCGACAGCAGCCATTCCCGCTGTTACTCTAAATCTGAACCTGCAAGGACAGGGATGAAGCGCCGGTTACTGTCACAGTACAGCTCCCAGAATGTCCTTGATGTGAGGCGTTCTCGGAGGCGAGTTCACAAAGCAGCCAGACGCAAACGTCTGCATGTCAAGCCGCATGTCATGCCGTCTGTCATGACGCGTGTCATGAGACTGCACTAAAGCTTCTCGTGTACACATTCGTATCCGAAACACCGGCACACACTGCTGGATGGGGGCGCAGTAGGGTTCGCGTCGCTTTTCTAAAACAGATGTTGTGTAGAAATAGGTGAACAGAGGTGTCACATTCCACACCCTCGCGAGTTGGCAGCACTGCTTCACTTGCTCACCCGTAATTCTTCGGCTGGGTGACGTGAGGGAGGGCGGTGTGGTAGAGGTCGAATCCGGGGGCCGGACGCGCATCGACAGGAGTTGAGGCGACCGCAATTGGCTTTGTTGAAACATCGAAGGGACATCCACGAACGCCGTGGACGGCTGGGCTGCATGTGGCGGGATGACGTCGGCGGGAGGCGCCCGGGCAGGGGACTGAAGCAGTGGCTGTCGAGGTTCAGGCGGTAGCGGCTCGCCAAAAACAGGTGCATAATGTCCAAGGGCACCGGGAAAATCTGTTGAAAATGATGACACAGCGGCAACCTTTCCGCGACAACAAATGGTACGTGGGTTCTGCTTCCTTCCTGTATCATCCCTGCTCGGGCCGCTCTGGGATTCACGGGAGCTCTTGTCAATAAATTCTATTCCCCGTATCAGGTTCGCTTCACGGCTAGTGCAGCAAATACAGTGCTGCGAATGTGTTCGCACTTACCGAGTCCGCCGTATAGAGGCCAATACGTGGTTTTGTCAGACCATAAAATATTGAGGGTGTGCTGCAAGCCCAAACCGGCCTACTGTACCGTATAAGAAATAGACATGCCGCCAGCTCCCATCTCTACACACCCACAAGTGGCGGCACTCCGAAACAGTGGCCGACGTCCTTCTCGGACTAGGTTCCGTGCCGCTCATCGCCGCAACACGACTCCATGTCTGCTACACACTCGTCCTCAAGCGCCCCACCCCCCGGCACCCGGAGAAGTGACTGATGTGCTATGATTATTCACTAGTCGATTAGATGTGGACCATATTGTTCGATCCATGTGGCAACGTAGCTCCCCCCTTGACTCTGGTATCTCATTTCGTCCGGATACTCTCGTGATGCGGGGATGTCACCGTTCGGATGTGTATGCAGGTGTGTGGGATGCCTACGCCAGGAGCGCTGTGGTTGAGGCGAGCTCCACCATGGCCCCGAAAACGCGCTGCTACTAGCTGGGACTGCGCAGGGTGTTGCGCCTTCGTCCGAGGCACTCGTAGTCGGGTGGGGCCACGACGAACTCGTTGCCGCGTGCTCGCTCGCGGAGATGATCGGTGGTGGCGAATATTCTGGACTCCATGGCTGAATGATCGAGGGTGTCGATTCTGCGAGGAGCGCAGCACCGTCCCCAGACGCCATCGCTGCTGGTGCGGAATGGGACAGAACGAACTCCAGGATGTCCTCAGGAATATTACTCTCTGTGCGCGGGTCCCCAGTAGTATGCGCAGCGCCGGCGTGTTCGAAGACTTGGGATAGAGAATATGGGGGTCCACCGCTATCGCCGCTGGTGCAGGGGCCCCCACACACGACCGCCTGTGGGGCACCTGCGGCAAACAAAGGGGCCGTCTGGTGATGCAAAATCAGCGGTGAAGCAGACTCCGATGTTCTCTCAGCGTGCGTCAACCAGTCCGATGATGTTGTGAGATCCCCGCTGGCCATAGAATGCGTGGTGGAGGCCACGGCAGCTGACTCTCGCCAAGCCCCTTCTGTGGTCGTCACTGGCGTTGGTGATCGGAAAGGAGTCTGAGCAACGAACGGTGACGCAACAGCCTCGTCCAAGGGCTTTTCTAAGGCAGGTTCAGATTGTCGTTCCACCAGATCTCTAGGCACCTGGATAGTGCCTCGCGGAGAGCTTCGCCCAGCCACATCCGACGCCTCTGATGGCTCCGCGGAACTGGAAACACCGGACGCTTGCGTTCGAGTCTCTGCGGCCAAACCACTCGACTGTCGAGCATGCTGCAGTTGAGCGGCTAGTCTCTGCTCCTGTTCCTCAAGCATCCTTATCTCATTGCTGAGATCCTCCATACGCGCTAATTGTCGTGGACATTGATCATGGTATTGCTGAGAGAGTTGCTGGTGAAGCTCAGGCGACAACACGATTGCAGCCATCTGCAGGCGTAGCCTGACCCGGACAGAGTGATAACCGTGTGAGCCGTTTAAAGGTCGACGCACTGGCGAGCATAGCGTGACGAATTGAAAGCACATGCTAGCAAATTCAACGGACAGTGCTCCCGACGATTCACAAGAACAGCACTGGCTTCTCCATGTTGAGCCGCAGCTGGGTGCATTAATATGAATCAGCGAGCAGGTGTAGTACAACTGTTTGTATCCTTTGGGGGAAGGTTTTATTACTGGGCTGAGTCAGTCCACGCAAATATTGGTATCGACAGGTTATCTGCTACCGTCATCAGCCGCCTTTTACGAACGCCGAATTCGCAATCACAACATGTTTAGAAGGCGTGGGAAGGCAAGGATGGAACCAGTACGATCATGATAAACAGCTCAGTCAGTCATATGCGGTCAGCGTGTCGTTTTGAAGACGCCTGATGGAATCATATCACATCGCAGAGCGTACGGACCACCCGTTGACAAACGCTAACAGCACCTGCCTGCAGCAGATCATGCCTACCGCGTATGTACATAGCCCTATAAAGCGTTGCTTACATTTTTTGCCTTCCGACGCTTGTTGAGTCTCTGAAGTTTCACTTTCACAAATGTGTCCTCATTCCTCCACCTCTTTCGAATGACGCGTCGCATCTGAGTGAGGTTCGTCCTCCTTGCGCGTAGTAGTCTCAGTTCGCTCTGAAGCCTCGTCACGCGCTCCTCAACAGAACAGCCGGGTTCGGCAACCTTCGGCCGCGGCCTCAGTGATGTGACGGGGGGGCTGTTACTCCACCAGGAGCAGCCTGGAACCGGCGAGGTCGCCTCAGGCAACTCAGCTGATTCTGTTTCTGGCGGCACGGCGTGGATGCCTGGACCTCCCTGCGCGCCTGGCCCTGCAACGAGCAAATCGCGAAACGCCCACCCGAAACCGGCCTTTAGAGGTCTCGCTGCATACGCAGGCTCGACTCGGGGAACCAAACGACGCTCTCCTCCTCACTCCATCGCCGACGCGACAATGATGATTCGAGCAGCCACACGGGTGTCACGCGCCATATGCCATAAGCTGTGGCTGACTTGAGCAAGGGAAACCACGCCATGCGGCTAGTCATGTTTATCGGGACTGTCCCAGCTTGCGAAACACGCGCCCATACAACCGGTGCGCGTGCGACCTCTAGACTACTGTAGGAGGGACCCATCAAGGGCGACCTCGCCTGTTTCATGGTGTTTCTCTCTTGTGCCCGAGAACTGCGACCTTGAGTCAGGCCACACCGAGATGGTAGCTCCTTGTTCCATAACAACTTCTTCGTTCCATGGAAACCAACAGGCGTGCAGAAACGGTCCTGCCAAGACGCACTCACGCGATCAAGCATACCTGCGTCAGTAGAACTGGCGGCGTTGGCTGTTCGCTCTTCAGTTCGCGGAACCAAGACTTGCTTCTCACCTTCCGACTGGGCAGTCGATGTCGACGGGGGTGGCTGTCCTTCTGTCCCAGGCTCTGCCGGCGCTTCACCGCCTTTACTGCGGCGACCGAGAAGCAACGCTCGAAGTTGTGCTTCTTCGACTTCAGCCTGGCGTATGGACTGCTCCAACGCCAACATCTCCTGTCGCTTCTTATCGACTGTCGACCTATACCTTGCGCGGTACCCTTCCAGTAGTTTCGGTGATGGGGACACCGGGGACCCCTAAGCATGAGACAGTGACGCAGAAAGTCACAGGCCACAGGAGTCAAACAGGCTCGCCGACTATTAACAGATCGCCGTGCCCATCAATGAATCAGCAGACCAACAAATCCGACGGTCGGACAACCGCAGAGCAAAACGCCACCCGCAGCGGTTTTTCGCCAGCTGCGAACTGAGCAGACCTCGTCGGCAGCAGCGCTGTTTTTACCAACAAGGAACGCAGCGTCAACCGTGCGGTAACCCGTACCCTGCGGGTTTGCCACGCATCAGAAACAGCCACACGAATCGCCACTCGACTCATCTTGTTTTGGTTTTCTGCACTCGTCACGCTGCGAGCAGAAACAGTGAATCTCAGGCGCGTCGTGTGGTTGGTTTTCCGTTCTGTCATACAGCCACGTGCACTGCTAGGTTCGAATGCCGAAGATTTAGCCGTGAATAGTTAGAGGTTTACTCGAACCATGACAGAATGAACACACTCCGATCGTGTCCCTCTTCTGTCGGCAAAATCGGGGGACCCAGCATGCATGCTACACACACAGTGTGCCATACAGCCGCGTACACCTGTTTTATCCCGCTTTGATTTTGCCGACACCGTCCTGTACTTGACGTAAGCGGATTCGGTCAACCAGTGATGTCGCAGAGTATACAGGTTCATTTGCTTCCTGTGTTTCTCGGCTCGCGCCAGCTCCAGCCTCTCCTCCACACCTAGAGGAGGCCCGGAAGTGCCACCACCGGACTCCGCTGGCAGCGTTGGGTTCCGTACGACCAACCGGCTGCTGCCCAGTGCCGCGTGGCTTCGCCGGTCTCTTGAAATCCCTGAATCATCGTCACCTCCGGATGCTTCTGCGGCTTCTGCCGATCCTGACTCAGACACACAGCTGACAGTGTTTCATTGCCTCACGTCTGATTGTCTCGATGTGCGCACAGAGTTGAATAAGGGAATAGAACGACGCTCGCTTTCGAACCGCCGTCGCCATTGTGATGGGAACGCCTCCCCCCGCTCCCCGGTTCTCGACCGCAAAGAACGCCTTTGCATATTCCTGTCCAAGAGAAGCCTACACCCGTACCATGGTATCCACAAATGGATATAATGCATCCTTGTACGGTTTTTACCTCGTTCACTTCTCAGTTTCTGTTAACCAGTACTGTGAAGGAAGCACAACGTCAGGATATTTAACTGCATCCCTGTCGGCTGTCTTAACCAGTCCAGAGATGAGGTGGTGCACAGCTGCCTCAATGTGGTGCAGTGAGTCAGCGTTCAACCGGGAAGTTAGCATCTACCATATACATATGAGTATCCGCCTAGCTGCGCAGACGCATGGCATATGCTACGGGACAGTGTTGCCCTGCCACATTCACACCATGCATGTGTTCTAGTTGGTATTATCCAGGCTCACCTGGCATGCCAACACGTGACCAGAGAACCCCTGTCTGTGTTATCTGATGTGGGAAGGCTGAACCACGAGCGAGACTCCGAGTGCATTATCCTGTTCCCCTTTTCTTCTTGATAATTGCAGCCTTGGCCCAGGCTGCACGGATATGAGAGTTTGAAGTCTTACCCTGGATTTGACCAGCCGAGGTCGACGTGCCTGCAGAATCTTCAGTGCTAGACTCTTCTGGTGCCTGGCTGCATCCTCTGCGGCACTCGAGAAGCCTTGCGCGAAGGGTTGCCTCTTGGAATTTGGCCTCACGGATGGACTGCTCCACCACAAGAATTTCTCGTTTCTTCTTATCGATTGTATTCCAGTACATTGCCATGCTCTGTGCTAGAGACTCTGGGGATGAGGAACGCTCGGGGTTCTGCGGAAAAGGGGAAGCCTCACACGGGCACAGATTGCAGTCACGGTCCCCCACGATTAACGCGACCACTCGTGAGCCATGATGATTCAACTACGCGATGACGGTGCATTGATCACGCGATTCTCTTCCTGTATTGCCATCCTCCCGGGTTCGTGATATCAAAAGGCTTTGTCCGAAAGAGAGTCACCTACAGCACCGAGAAACTCTGATGCGCAATGTCTGCAGCCCACTAGATATCACAACATTCACAGACAACCACCCGGAACGTCGCGTTGTCTCATACGACTTGCGAGTGTGACGACTCCACGATGCTGGTTGATGCACCGAATGCTATGCGCGTCTCGTCGATCGATCATCCTTGGCCCCTCCATATCCAGGTGAACTCATGTCGCGAATCTGTGGCTCCGCCGTGGCTGCTGTTGAGCGATTGATCTCTAGCGAAGGAGCCCACGCACTCATTTTGAGTGCTTCGGTGTCGGCGATGCATTTCTGTAGGAGCGAAAGTGTGCACGCAATGCATAGGATCTAAGACAGCAGCAGTCGTGATACATTCGAGTGCCATAGTTACCTTTCTCATCCTGTACCTCAAATATTTTTCTTCACTCAACCAGCGACGACGCTTGCTGCGCAGATTAGCTTGGATCCTACGCCGTTCAGCTCGTAGTTGCGCTAGCTCCTTCTCTAACCTTCGGGCAAGCGTGGAACGCGATCCTTCGTCCTCTGGAGATGTCAGTGGTGCCACACCGGAGGTCCCTTGTCTGCAGCTCGACGCGGACACGTCGTCGGGGTTTTCGGATACTGCTGAATCACCCTCGTGACCGTCGGAAGATTCTCCGGATTCCGTCGATGCTGCGTCACCTGGCGTGTGGCTGGCAGTGACAGCTTGCAGCTCGGGCGACGAACGAAACCACACAATTATGATTCCTGCCTTAGAGAGTGGTTTGCTGCGAAAGACGCCCAGCCATTGCACCAAAGCATGTAGAGAGATAAGTAGACGTAACAGGGACGGCGGCCCCCAAAATACCATCCTTGTCTCATCGAAGAAACACACAGCGGTTGCCACCTAGCGGGACGGTACGGCCGCTCGTTACGCCAGGGCGACAGACGAGGGCCCCCCTGCGTCAGTACAGTCTTCTCCTCCCAGGCGAGGTTGCGTGTCAGTCTTCTACTCGAAATGTCGGTCAATCCGACAGATAGATTATTCACTGTTTCCTTGTCGAGGACACCGCGTGGGTTGCCCCACATGTAACATTCCGCCACAGAGCGCCAATTCGGAAAATGACCCCTTCTCATAGTTGACCACAACGCTTCGCATTTGCATGTCGACAGTGACTCACAGAGATTGAATTGCCTGCACAGATGCGGCTTTTTCTTAAGCGCATTTGAACCGCCGCCAGTAAACCGAGTACAGCAACCAACGGCTGCGACCCGACAGAGACGCTCCTGCCAGACATCGAGCTCAAGCACTTGACGGCCACACGACACAACTTTCATAAATGTGCCAAGCGTCTTTTTCGTCTTCAGTTCTGTCTGGTCTGACCTATTACGGCGGAGCGGTTGTTCGGCTGACAAGCCACCGTCGCTTCTATGTCCACAGCGACAGTCCTGGGGGAGACTGTTCGTAAACCGTCGAAAGTAGTCCCTGGGTAGTCGCCCATTCGAGGAGCACACGCGACACGCCCGTCTTTACTTGTCGTTCCCAAGGACTGGAAACGGTTGGTGCGACGCATCACCGCCTGGTGCTCCAGTGCTGCTGATTGCGCACCGGTAGGAGTCGCCGAACGCGTGGAAACAGTAGGCACTATACCGTA
>NC_031472.1:515874-519104 GCF_000006565.2 Toxoplasma gondii ME49
CCAGGATGGTTGCAGTCGTGGCGAGCTCCACCCTGGCCCCGAAAACGCGCTGCTACTAGCTGGGATTGCAAATAGTGTTGCGCCTTCGTCCGAGGCACTCGTAGTCGGCTGGAACAATGAAGCACTCGTTGCCGCCTGCTCGCTCGGGGAGACGATCCGCGGCGGCGGATACTCTGAGCTCCATGGCTGAATGAACGAGGGTGCCGATTCCGCGAAGAGCGCAGCACCGTCCTCAGACGCCATCACTGCTGGTGCGGAATAGGACAGAACGAACTCCACGACGTCCTCAGGCATATCACTCTCTGTGCGCGGGTCCCCAGTAGTATGCGCAGCGCCGGCGTGTTCGACGGTTGGGGATAGAGAATATGGGGGTCCACCGCTATCGCCGCTGGTGCAGGGGCCCCCACACACGACCGCCTGTGGGGCACCTGCGGCAAACAAAGGGGTCGTCTGGTAATGCCAAATCAGCGATGAAGCAGACTCCGATGTTCTCTCAGCGTGCGTCAACCAGTCCGATGATGTTGTGAGATCCCCGCTGGCCATAGAATGCGTGGTGGAGGCCACGGCAGCTGACTCTCGCCAAGCCCCTTCTGTGGTCGTCACTGGCATTGGTGATCGGAAAGGAGTCTGAGCAACGAACGGTGACGCAACAGCCTCGTCCAAGGGCTTTTCCAAGGCAGGCTCAGATTGTCGTTCCACCAGATCTCTAGGCACCTGGGTAGTGCCTCGCGGAGAGCTTTGCCCAGCCATATCCGACGTCTCTGCTTGTTCCGTGGAACTGGAAAATGCGGACGCTTGCGTTTGCGTCTCTGCGGCCAAATCACGCGACTGTCGAGCATGCTGCAGTTGAGCGGCTAGTCTCTGCTCCTGTTCCTCAAGCATCCTTATGTCCTTGCTGAGATCTTCCATAAGCGCTAATCGTTGTGGACAGCGTTCACGGTATTGCCGAGAGAGTTGCTCGTGAAGCGCAGGCGACAAAACGATTGCAGCCATCTGCAGGCATAGCCTGACCCGGAGAGAGTGGTAGCCGTCTGATCCATTTATAAGTCGATGCACTGACAAGCGTAGCGTGACGAATTGAAACCACTTGCGCGCAAACTCAACAGCCAGTGCTCCCGACGATTCACAAGAACACAGCGCCGGCTTCCCCATGTTGAGCCGCATCTGAGTCCGTTGATGCGAATCAGCGCCCAAAGGTGTTCTACAGCTGGCTGAGGACTCTGGGTGAAGGCTGAAGTACTGGGTGGTGTCAGCACACACATGGACTGGTGGCGACGGGCTATCGGCCACCTCCACCAGTCTCCGTTCATAAGCTCCTGATTCGAAATCACGGCATTATTGAACGGAGTAAGTACGCAACGACGAAACAATTATGAAAACGGCAAACCATTCAGCCATGCGCATGCAGTCAGCTCTTTCAAAACAGCCTGTTCAATATATCTCACCAGGACCAGCTTATGCGGCTGCTGCTGAAACAAACAGGCAGCACCTCACCTCCAGGGCGTCTCCCTGGCCCCGTGAGCAAACGACGTTGTTCAGCGTAGCTTACTTTCTTCTTCTTCCGACGGGTGTTCATCATCTGCAGTCTCAGGTTCACAAATGTTGCTTCATCCCTCCACCTCATACTCATCCAGCAATGCTTCCGAACGAGTCGTATCCTCCTTGAGTGTACTTGCTTGAGGTCTCTCTGTAACCCTGTCACCTTATCCTCGGCAGAAGAGCCGGGTTCGACTCCCTTCGCGGTCGGGCTCAATGATGTGACGGGGGGGCTGGTACTCCACCAGGAGCAGCCTGGAACCGGTGAGGTCGCCTCAGGCAACTCAGCTGATTCTGTTTCTGCCGATACGCCCTGGATGCCTGGACCTCCCTGCGCGCCTGGGCCTGCAACGAGCAAATCGCGAAACGCCCACCCGAAACCGGCCTTTAGAGGTCTCGCTGCATACGCAGGCTCGACTCGGGGAACCAAACGACGCTCTCCTCCCCACTCCATCGCCGACGCGACAATGATGATTCGAGCCGCTACACGGGTTTCACGCGCCATATGCCATAAGCGGCGGCTGACTTGCGAAAGGGAAACCACGCCATGCGGCTAGTCATGTTTATCGGGACTGTCCCAGCTTGCGAAACACGCGCCCATACAACCGGTGCGCGTGCGACCTCTAGACTACTGTAGGAGGGACCCATCAAGGGCGACCTCGCCTGTTTCATGGTGTTTCTCTCTTGTGCCCGAGAACTGCGGCCTTGAGTCAGGCCACACCGAGATGGTAGCTCCTTGTTCCATAACAACTTCTTCGTTCCATGGAAATCAACAGGCGTGCAGAAACGGTCCTGCCAAGACGCACTCACGCGATCAAGCATACCTGCGTCAGTAGAGCTGGCTGTGTTGGCTGTTCGCTCTTCAGTTCGCGGAACCAAGACTTGCTTCTCACCTTCCGACTGGGCAGTCGATGTCGACGGGGGTGGCTGTCCTTCTGTCCCAGGCTCTGCCGGCGCTTCACCGCCTTTACTGCGGCGACCGAGAAGCAACGCTCGAAGTTGTGCTTCTTCGACTTGAGCCTGGCGTATGGACTGCTCCAACGCCGACATCTCCTGTCGCTTCTTATCGACTGTCGACCTATACGTTGCTCGGTACCTTTCCAGTAGTTTCGGTGATGGGGACACCGGGGACCCCTAAGCATGAGACAGTGACGCAGACAGTCACAGGCCACAGGAGTCGAACAGGCTCGCCGACGATTAACAGGTCACCGTGCCCATCAATGAATCAGCAGACCAACAAATCCGACGGTCGGACAATCGCAGAGCAAAACGCCACCTGCAAGGGTTCTTCCCCAGCTGCGAACTGAATCGAACTCGTCGGCAACAGGTTTGACCAAAGAGGAACTCTGAGCCAACCTTGTCGCATCCAGTACCCTACGGATTTCCCACTCATCACACACAGCCACGCGGAACGCGGCTCCGATCGACTTGTTTCCGTGTTTGCACTCGGCACGCTACCAACCGATAAACTGAGTGGCAAGCGCGTCTTGTCGTTTACTTTCCGTTCTGCCGTAGAGCCACTTGCGCTGCTAGGTTGGCATATCGGGTGTCTAGCCGTGACTGGTTAGAGAGCTGAGTCATCTAGAGCAGAATGAACAGACACTCCGAACGCGTCCCTCTTTTGTTGGCAACGCCGGGAATGCAGAGCATGAATGCGACAGGCACAGTGTGCCAACCAGCTGCTTACACCTCTT
>NC_031472.1:519602-524710 GCF_000006565.2 Toxoplasma gondii ME49
TCAGCTGCCTCAATCTGGTTCCGTGAGTCAGCCTGCAGCCCGGATGTCAGCATCTAACATACGTAACCGCAAACGCACCTGGATGTGCGGATAGCCTATATCACCGGACACTATCGGCATGTCACACTCAACCCAGGCATGTCTGCCAGTTATGATTATCGAGGCTCTTCGTCCATTCGAGCACGCAACCAGAAAAAGTCTGTCAGTGTTCTGTGGCGTGTGACGCCTGTACCACAGGGTAGACCCCGACTGCACTAGAGTACATCTCTTGTCTGATCGGCAATTGCAGCTGTGATTGTTTGTATGAGCGGGTGGCGCCGCTGAGAAGGGGTCTGCCTTGGTAGGCTCGCCCTGGAGATGACCAGCCGAGGTCGACGTGCCTGCAGCGTCTTCAGTGCTAGACTCTTCTGGTCCCTGGCTGCATCCTCTGCGGCACTCGAGAAGCCTTGCGCGAAGGGTTGCTTCTTGTAACTCCATCTCACGGATGGACTGCTCCACCACAGACATTTCCCGTTTCTTCTTATCGACTGACGACCGATACTTTGCTCTGATCCGCGCTAGAGTCTCCGGCGATGAGGAAAGCGCGGGCTTCTGCGGACGAGGGGAAGCCTCACACGGGCACAGATTGCAATCAGGGTCACACACGATTAACGCGCCCACTCGCGAGCCATGATGATTCAACTATGCGATGACTGCACACTCACCGGAAGAGTCTCCACCTGTAATTCCCAACTCCCGGCTTCGCGAGATCGACAGACCTTCTGGGTAACAGGACCACCTGGAGCACCGAGACAAGCTTATGTGAATATCGCTCCAACTAGAGCGAAGCAGAACCGACACTCATCCTGCGCGGTGCCGTGTCGTGTAGGCAGTGCTGCGGGACCGAAAACGCGCATTACCCGCACAGTGTCTACGACGACAACATTCATGATCCTTGACAGCGTGGTAATTACCTCTCTCAGCCTGTACTTGACATAACTGTCTTCACTGGACCAGCGACAACGCTGATGGCATCGATTACGTTGGAACCCTACGCCGTTGAGCTCGTAGTTGCGCTAGCTCCTTCTCTAACCTTCGGGCAAGCGTGGAACGCGATCCTTCGTCCTCTGGAGATGTCAGTGGTGCCACACCGGAGGTCCCTTGTCTGCGGCTCGACTCGGACACGTCTTCGGGGTTTTCGGATGCGGCTGAATCACCATCGTGACCGTCGGAAGATTCTCCGGATTCCTTCGATGCTGCGTCACCTGGCGTGTGGCTGGCAGTGACAGCTTGCAGCTCGGGTGACGAACGAAACCACACAATTATCATTCCTGCCTTAGAGTCTGGTTTGCTGCGAAAGACGCCCAGCCATTGCACCAAAGCATGTAGAGAGATAAGTAGACGTAACAGGGACGGCGGCCCCCAAAATACCATCCTTGTCTCATCGAAGAAACACACAGCGGTTGCCACCTAGCGGGACGGTCCATCCGCTCGTTACGCCAGGGCGACAGACGAGGGCCCCCCTGCGTCAGTACAGTTTTCTCCTCCCAGGCGAGGTTGCGTGTCAGTCTTCTACTCGAACTGTCGGTCAATCCGACAGATAGATTATTCACTGTTTCCTTGTCGAGGACACCGCGTGGGTTGCCCCACACGTAACATTCCGCCACAGAGCGCCAATTCGGAAAATGACCCCTTCTCATAGTTGACCACAACGCTTCGCATTTGCATGTCGACAATGATCGACAGAGATTGAATTGCCTGCACAGATGCGGCTTTTTCTTACGCGCATTTGAACCGCCGCCAGTAAACCGAGTACAGCAACCAACGGCTGCGACCCGACAGAGACGCTCCTGCCAGACATCGAGCTCAAGCACTTGACGGCCACACGACACAACTTTCATAAATGTGCCAAGCGTCTTTTTCGTCTTCAGTTCTGTCTGGTCTGCCCTATTACGGCGGAGCGGTTGTTCGGCTGACAAGCCACCGTCGCTTCTATGTCCACAGCGACAGTCCTGGGGGAGACTGTTCGTAAACCGTCGAAAGTAGTCCCTGGGTAGTCGCCCCTTCGACGAGCACACGCGACACGCCCGTCGTTGCCTGTCGTTCCCAAGGACTGGACACAGTTGGTGCGACGCATCACCGCCTGGTGCTCCAGTGCTGCTGAGTGCGCACCGGTAGGAGTCGCCGAACGCGTGGAAACCGTAGGCACTATACCGTACTGTGTCTCCTTTCACCAACTCAGATGTAGGCGAGCAATGTGGCAACGAAATGCAGTCCTGTTAATGTCGCTGCCTCAGCCGCCAAACGATAGGCACTGTTGATCTGGGTGTCAGGGCGGAGATGGTAAACAAAACAAGGAGGAACGCAAGAACTGCTATGTTGGTGACTACTCCCCCTACTGGTGGTTCCGCAGTCGACGGTCCTGGCGACCCTCGACCCTGTTCTCCAAGAGCTCCTCTCGGTCCATTGACTGCCATCGGCGTGGTGTTCGGGCGACGACAGAGTGTTTTGGGACGAGACGACCTCGGGATTCAATTTGTAGCCCGGAACCACTGGTGCCCGTTGTTGCGTCTGGCGCTCGCGAGGCGCATGGGCACGTGGGAAATGCGGTCATCGGCATGACCCATTGGCCGACTTGTAAGAAATTGTACTACGAAATCCGCGTCGGTTCATGCATCCTGTAGAGAAATACCGTAAGGCCCAGACGACAAGCGTCATAGTGGGGCTGTACAGCTTGAATAACTGGACGTCCCAACAAAGCAACCTGTAGTTCGTCGAAGCGCACCCCAGCACAAAGGCTCGCTTCATCGGCACAAAGGCACCGCGACTCCACCTGCCCGTTTGTGGTTCGGTTGTTTTGAAAAGTGTTTGTTAACGATCAAAGGGTTCTTTGGAACGTTTCATGAAAACAGGACCGTGCCGTGGGAGACGTCGCCGTTCGGAATTTGCGTCAGAAAACGTGTGACCACGTTAGACCACCACAGTCGGAATGAGGTTGTTTGTTTCACACCCCGCTTCTGGCAGAAGGCACGCCGGAAAACTTGCCACCATGGGAACACACTGCGCCGATGCATACATTCGTGTCATAGGAACGGAGTGCATTGGAGCACAGTGTGCGCCCTCACGGAGACGCGAAGCTGCAGAACAGCTAATCTTCCAGCCTAAAGTGAGAAACTGCCCCTCTGCGGTTGTGCCGTCCGGCTGTTCTTCATTCAGTTGGCACCACGGTGATTGAGGCGTTGCCGAGTTTTCACCCTGCCGAAGCTCCTCGCGACTTTGTTCAGGGACGACACTCCAACGGCAAATTGCTGAGAAAATAGAGGTTCTCTTTAAAAATAACGATGCAGGTTAGTAGATGTGTGAGATTATTGCTGTATGGTGTTCAGCGACGAGCTTGCGTTCGCTCCAGACTAGGTGAAGGTAGAAGTCAGAAGTTGCACATCTTGAACACAACCCCACTGAATGCTGTCCGCCGGACTCCACCTGATAATCATGCCAGCAGGTGCCAATGGTGCCATCACATATTGCTCTGAACTCGCCAGTTCTGTATGGAATTGTATCGTAACAGTAGACTACCCAGCCTGTAAGAGACATTACGAAAACAGTAGCTGTGGTGATCCATGCCTTTACCCACGCTTCTCCTGGGGTTCATCAATAGGGACATTATTTGCCCCGGGGCCTCTCGCTTCCGCTGCCTCTTCCCTTGTCCCAGACCTCGTGCAGGTGAAGGTGAATCTGACTGTCTCCTTCGGAGACGCCCTGGATCGTCCGCATTCTGTTGGAACCGTGTCCGACAGCATCTCCCTTCACTGTAGTCAAGACATATCAATAACCTGCAGGTGCAGCCCTTCTTTTCGTATACCGTCAGGTCAGTTCCTGTAATCTTGGGGTTGGCAGAACAACGCTAGCACGACGCGCCTCTCTCGCGACACCCTTATCGACCACTGACACCGGTGCGTGAAGGGCTAGGCGACCGACGGGTAGGACGCCCCGGAAACAAGCAAGCGTTTCCTCAAATCAGGTACTGAGTTTTCTCCCTCAGGGTAGCAGGCAGACATCCTCGCTCTGTTGGCGCGTCATGCGTGAGAGCGGAAATTCCAGCAGAGACATTCCTGCGTTGCACTCAACGTGTACACCATAGGAGTCTGCATATCCTGTGGAGCGGGGGTGAGAGTCATTAAGCTGTTGTCTTTTCTTGCCTCGCTATGCAATACAAGGTGAGACTGTCGGATGTCACAAACACGACACCGAGATCGTCTGGCGAAGTCTATCTACGTGGTGTTAGCGATTTCCTCAGACTTGCTCGGAGATGGAGAGGCAGATGTGGCTACCGTACATGCAGACTGTGCGGGGTACGTACGGACCTCAGTTGGGTTGGTATCACATGTCGAGCTAGGACTAGCCAGCTGGTAGGTCCACACAGACCAGCTGGTAGGCCCACAAAAACGATGGTGCATACTCACGTTATCGAGGTACAGTACATCACGAATTCTCGCTTTTTCGTGCTGTTGGTCATTTACCGTTCCGAGGACCTCTTCATTGGTGGGCTCTCGCACATGTCCCCCGACATTACCGTCTTTTGCTCACATCATCACTGAATCGGTCGGCAAGCAATTGGTGGAGCGACATCTCTGCTCGTGGTGACAATTTCGAGAAAGAACTCCGGCGACCCCTCGCAAATCGCTCACACATTGTGACGCCTCCTGAGATTCTCTGGCCATTTTTCGACTACCAAGAAAGAGCGCTAATGTCCAGACCCTGTGATCGCATATGTCGAAACATGATGCGCCACAGCTCTCAATTCGTGTTGTCCTTCTTCAAATGTGCCGAACGGTCCTGCCGAACGAAGGCGGGGCCACCCTTTGAAAGTAGCCACACCACCTGTTACTGTTGATCTGACTCTGCAAGCACAGATAGGCAGAGATGGTTGCTGTCATAGTGCAGCGTCCCAAACCTCCTTGTTGACAGGCGTAGTCTGACGCAAATTCACAATTCATTCAGACGCGAACATCTGCTTGACACGCAGCGCGTCATCCCGCAGGTCATGACGGTGGACTAAAGATTCTCGTGTCCACGTTCGTTTCCGAACCACCGGGAGCGACTGCAGGGGGCACAGAAAGGTACGTGTC
>NC_031472.1:525997-529504 GCF_000006565.2 Toxoplasma gondii ME49
GTTCCGTGGAACTGGAAACACCGGACGCTTGCGTTCGAGTCTCTGCGGCAAAATAGCTCGACTTTCGAGCATGCCACAGTTGAGCGGTTAGACTCTGCTCCTTTTCCTCAAGCATCCTTATCTCCTTGCTGAGATCCTCCATAAGCGCAAATCGTTGCGGGCAGCGTTCACGGTATTGCCGAGAGAGTTGCTGGTGAAGCTCAGGCGACAAAACGATTGCAGCCATCTGCAGGCATAGCCTGACCCGGAGAGAGTGATAGCCGTCTGAGCCATTTATAAGTCGATGCACTGACAAGCGTAGCGTGACGAATTGAAACCACTTGCGCGCAAACTCAACAGCCAGTGCTCCCGACGATTCACAAGAACACAACGCCGGCTTCCCCATGTTGAGCCGCATCTGAGTCCGTTGATGCGAATCAGCGCCCAAAGGTGTTCTACAGCTGGCTGAGGACTCTGGGTGAAGGCTGAAGTACTGGGTGGTGTCAGCACACACATGGACTGGTGGCGACGGGCTATCGGCCACCTCCACCAGTCTCCGTTCATAAGCTCCTGATTCGAAATCACGGCATTATTGAACGGAGTAAGTAGGCAACGACGAAACAATTATGAAAACGGCAAACCATTCAGCCATGCGCATGCAATCAACTCTTTCGAAATAGCCTGTTCAATATATCTCACCAGGACCAGCTTATGCGGCTGCTGCTGAAACAAACAGGCAGCACCTCACCTCCAGGGCGTCTCCCTGGCCCCGTGAGCAAACGACGTTGTTCAGCGTAGCTTACTTTCTTCTTCTTCCGACAGGTGTTCATCATCTGCAGTCTCAGGTTCACAAATGTTGCTTCATCCCTCCACCTCATACTCATCCAGCAACGCTTCCGAACGAGTCGCATCCTCCTTGAGTGTACTTGCTTGAGGTCTCTCTCTAACCCTGTCACCTTATCCTCGGCAGAAGAGCCGGGTTCGACTCCCTTCGCGGTCGGGCTCAATGATGTGACGGGGGGGCTGGTACTCCACCAGGAGCAGCCTGGAACCGGCGAGGTCGCCTCAGGCAACTCAGCTGATTCTGTTTCTGCCGATACGCCCTGGATGCCTGGACCTCCCTGCGCGCCTGGGCCTGCAACGAGCAAATCGCGAAACGCCCACCCGAATCCGGCCTTTAGAGGTCCCACTGCGTACGCAGACTCGACTCGGGGAACCAAACGACGCTCTCCTACTCACTCCATCGCCGACGCGACAATGTTGATTCGAGCCGCTACACGGGTGTCGCGCGCCATATGCCATAAGCTGCGGCTGACTTGCGAAAGGGAAACCACGCCATGCGGCTAGTCATGTTTATCTGGACTGTCCCAGCTTGCGAAACACGCGCCCATACAACCGGTGAGCGTGCGACCTCTAGACTACTGTAGGAGGGGCCCATCAAGGGCGACCTCGCCTGTTTCATGGTGTCTCTCTCTTGTGCCCGAGAACTGCGGCCTTGAGTCAGGCCACACCGAGATGGTAGCTCCTTGTTCCATAACAAATTCTTCGTTCCATGGAAACCAACAGGCGTGCAGAAACGGTCCTGCCAAGACGCACTCACGCGATCAAGCATGCCTGCGTCAGTGGAACTGGCAGTGTTGGCTATTCGCTCTTCAGTTCGCGGAACCAAGACTTGCTTCTCACCTTCCGACTGGGCAGTCGATGTCGACGGGGGTGGCTGTCCTTCTGTCTCAGGCTCTGCCGGCGCTTCACCGCCTTTACTGCGGCGACCGAGAAGCAACGCTCGAAGTTGTGCCTCTTCGATTTCCAACTCACGTATGGACTGCTCCAACGCCGACATCTCCTGTCGCTTCTTATCGACTGTCGACCTATACGCTGCTCGGTACCTTTCCAGTAGTTTCGGTGATGGGGACACCGGGGACCCCTAAGCATGAGACAGTGACGCAGACAGTCACAGGCCACAGGAGTCGAACAGGCTCGCCGACGATTAACAGGTCACCGTGCCCATCAATGAATCAGCAGACCAACAAATCCGACGGTCGGACAATCGCAGAGCAAAACGCCACCTGCAACGGTTCTTCCCCAGCTGCGAACTGAATCGAACTCGTCGGCAACAGGTTTGACCAAAGAGGAACTCTGAGCCAACCTTGTCGCATCCAGTACCCTACGGATTTCCCACTCATCACACACATCCACGTGGAACGCGGATCCAGTGCATGTTTTCTGCGTTTGCACTCGACACTCTGCCAACCGATAAACTGAATCGCAAGCACGCCTTGTTCGTTTTGCGCTCTGCTCTAGAGCCTGTTGCACTGCCACTTTCGCATGACGGGGGTTTCACCGTGACTGTTGTTGAAGCTCACTAGAACCGAAGCAGAATGAAAACATGCCCCGCCCGCGTTCCTGTCGTAGTAGCGCGGCTGGGGAGCAAAAAGGATGGTACAGACACAGGATGCTATACGGCTGCTTACACCTGGTTTAGCCCGCATCGGTTTCGCCGATGACGTCCTCTCTTTGACATAAGCCGCTTCCGTCAACCAGTGACGCCGAAGACTATACAGGTTGACTTGCTTCCTGCGCTTCTGTGTACGCACCAGCTTCAGCCTCTCTTCCAAACTTAGAGAAGTCCCGGAATCGCCACCGCCGGAATCTGCTGGCAGCGTCAGGCCCCGTGACGAGGCCAAACGGCTGCTGCTCTGTGTCGAGTGGCGTGCCTGGTCTCTTGAAACCCCTGAAACATCGTCACCCCCTGACGCTTCTGCGGCGTCTGCCGATCCTGACTCAGACACACAGCTGGCAGAGCTTTTATGGCTCCCGTCTTATGTACTCGGTGCGCGCACAAAGTCGAATACAGGAGCAGAACGACGCTCGATTCCCGAATCCCGTCGCCGACGTGATGAGACCGTTTTTACCCGATCCCCGTTTCCCGACAGCAGAGAAGGTTCGTACATAATCCTGTCTCCGAGATGCTTCGTCCCAGTACGATTGTTTCCCCAAGAAGACGTGTTTAATCCTTGTATGCTTTGTACCTCAGTCAATCCTCTGAAAATGCCACCGAGTAATGTGGGAGACTCTCACTGTCAGGATACAGACACCGAATTCATTCAGTTGTCTTAACCAGTTGGCGGATGTTGTGGTGTACAGCTGCCTCAATCTGGTTCCGTGAGTCAGCCTGCAGCCCGGATGTCAGCATCTAACATACGTAACCGCAAACGCACCTGGATGTGCGGATAGCCAGTATCACCGGACATTATCGGCATGTCACACTCAACCCAGGCATGTCTGCCAGTTATGATTATCGAGGCTCTTCGTCCATTCGAGCACGCAACCAGAAAAAGTCTGTCAGTGTTCTGTGGCGTGTGACGCCTGTACCACAGGGTAGACCCCGACTGCACTAGAGTACATCTCTTGTCTGATCGGCAATTGCAGCTGTGATTGTTTGTATGAGCGGGTGGCGCCGCTGAGAAGGGGTCTGCCTTGGTAGGCTCACCCTGGAGATGACCAGCCGAGGTCGACGTGCCTGCAGCA